>NW_007731782.1:51234-92303 GCF_000696425.1 Galeopterus variegatus | reverse complement strand
CTCAGCCAGTGAGCGGCCGGTCTGTATGTGGGATCCGAACCCTCGGCGGGAGCGCCGCCGCGCTTCCCAAGCGGCGCCCTGCAGCCCTTGCTTCTTTATTTCAGATCATTTAAATAATACAGGGAGGTATTATCATCTCTAAAATTCCTTCTCAAGAGTCCAGAGCATATAGCATCCAACGCTTCTCTTTAATTCTTTTGTTCCTCTATTGTTTCCTTTCTGTGGGCAGTCTTATGAAAATCTTTGGTACTTCCTAAGAAGTCATGTACACACATGGAAGACTTGTAAATGTGAAGGAAAAACATTGTTGGCCACACTCCAGGGAGGCACAACCAGAGTAGACCAGCTCTATAGGGTGCAGATAAGGTGAAGACAAAGGACACAATTGGATTGGGATGTGTTATTACAATGGGGTAAGGGTGGGCTTAGGCCCCTGGGAGAAAGAATCAGGTACTAGTACATAATGGGAAAGTGTGAAAGGATGGGAATTCAAACCTTCATGGAGCCCTAGGACCCCTTGAAATATTTCCATGTGCCCAGCTCCCACCGAGGGACCACAGAGCCCTTAGGAAGTCCGTCCATAAAGGTAGTTCAGAGATTTCTGTCCCTGGTATCACTGGCGGTATTGTTTTCACATCAGGAACCACCAGCTTGTGGTTCAGTGATAAGAGAGTGGACCATACTCATCAACTGTGTACAAGAGCACCCTGAAACAAACCAGAGGCGCTTGCCCTAGGAAACAGCCCTATAGCTTCTCTCCTGTGTGTCTCCTGTCTGTCTTCTGGTCACTCCTATATGGAATGGTATAAGTCCAGTGGGAAGAGGAGTCCCAGAGAGCATCGTGGAGTAACTGATGAGTTCCCAAGCTCATGTCCTTAGTCTGCTTGCCCGAGATGAGAGCCACTTTTGCAGACCAAAATCAAAGACCAAACTCTTCTCCAATAGCAGGGATATTTATGGGCAGGGAGAAGATAGAAAAGAATCATTTCTATACCAATTTCATGAGGCCCCTTCTCTGTAGTTGAGGCTTGGGCAGGGCCCCCTCTCAGATGAGGCCTTGTAACAAGCTCCAGTGCAATGAATTGTTGGAACCCGCAGCCTGGCTCAAATGACCGCAGGGTGCCTCTTTGTCAGACGTATGCTGTGCATCTGGCAGCATCGCCAGGGGTAATGTGATATGGCCCACAATTTTAATTTTAACAAAAAAATACATCTGCCAGGCTCATTTCAGCTGGCAGGATCAATATCCTATTTCATTGCCAGTTTGTAAACACCTTACTTTTCATCTCTATCTCATGTGTTTCCTGGGTGGTTTACAAATTGAAAAATCAAGTGGCAGACATGGGGCTGAGCATGTGTGTTGTGTCAGTCAAGTCTGGGGGTAGCATGTATGTGGAACTGAGTCCCTACAAGGAAGTGTGTGTGACTAACCAGGACACCTGACTGTGGTACATTTGCTTTGGGTAAGAAAACCCAAGAGAGAAATGGTTTTGAGGCAATTCAGCAGCTGCCTGCGGACACCTGGAGCTGTTTCTATTACAGATGAAGGATGGATTGTGTCATTGTTTGGGGATCACATCCCGTTGCTTCTCTGGCCACAAACTGTTCTTAACCAAAGATGGTTTTCTTTTACTGTCTTTGAAAACCTTTCTTTATTGGTATGATATAAAGATTCTCTGAAATGTGTCCAAAATGCAAGATTTAAATGCTATTGTCCAATGCCTCTGCTCACAGAGGGTGCCAACATAGAAGGAGCAGTATTTATTTTGTGAAGTTAGGGCATTCAGTGGGGAGAGAATTTGAGATAAGTAGAATGGCAAATAGAAATAGTAAAATAAATAGATTCCCAGTCCTGTGGGAGGCTTTTTCATTCTAATATATGTGGTCTAAGTACTGATGGCATTTTAAAAAAATATTTATGAGGGATCTTTTAATTCAAGGATCTCAAAATTCTCTTATCACCGTTAGTTAATTTTCACAATGTCACGCCAGAGCCCGTGGGTAGTAATGCTGTAGTCCACGTACAGATGGAGAGATCAAACCCTGCAGATGTTCAATTACAGAACTTGCGGGAGACCAGCAGCGATCGGCTGGGCTTTTTCAGCCGGGCACAAGCCTCTGGTTACCAGTGCCACCAAACTTTCCCCAGCCTGCCTTGGTCACCAGGATAGCAAGAGAGCTGGCTCTGAGAATCAGGTCTAGGACTAGCCCTGGGAAACAATGGGAGTGGTGACTTGGACCTCGACCCCCCCAGCACTCACTAACAGCACTCTTTCCTGCCAGGCGAGCTCCCACCCCCTCCTTTCTTGACAGCTTCTTTATTGCTCTGGGCTCATCTCCACTGACTTTGGAAAAGGGTTAATTGATAACTTAAGGGGTTAATAATTATTAATAAGATCATGCTTTTCCAAAAAGTGTATGCATTTTAAAAGAAAATCCAAATGCCAGCAAGGTCTTCCCAGGCTTACCTCCCATCCCCTGTTTCAAATGCTCTTTCCCTTCATTGTCAGGAACCAGAGACTCATAAGGATCTTCTATGGAAGTAGCCCTCAAACCACATCTCCAGGGCAGGCTCTGCTAGGTCACCACATAGTACAGAACCTTCTGGAGATAAGGAGGGATGAGGGAAGAGGGATGACCTGTTTGTATTCCCACGATCCACCTTGTCATAACTCTCAAGGGGTGAGGCAGTGAAAACTTGGCATACCAATTTTGAAAGCCTGAAGTCCCTCATGCACAACAACCTCCTATGTTTGTGGCCAAACGTGTTCTAAAAACTAATAAAATAGAAAAATCCTACAAAGTAATAGGAGGCAAAACTTCAGGAAGCTGTGACTGTTGATAATTTAAGCTCAATTTAAGTTTTGTTCCAGGGAAAAACCTGGATAAATAACTGACAGTACTCAAGCATGGCCAGGATATCATAAAAAGACCAAGAGTGTTCTTTATAAATCAGCCTCAAAATACCATCACATGAGATCATTAAAGGCTAGAGATCTAGAAATGTTTTCTGTTACCTACTCTGGGACCACAACCCAGAGACCAACTGAGTGAAGTCAGCCTTCCCCTTAAGATCCAGGTAGCATGGGCTGGAATCCTCCTTCCATGTCCTGTGGACATCCCGGGATATCTGGAAATCCTGGTGCGCTGTTCCCACGTTCCCTTCTGGCTTCCAGGTTGAGCTCTGCATAGGGCTTGTGCCATCTCCATTCTGCTCATGGAATCCAGCAGTTTGCCTCGATTTCATGAACAGAAGGCAGTTGCGCTTCTGAATAGCAACCTCCAAACAAGGAACCTTGAAATCATCCTCCCTGTCTCCTCTGCCATCCCTTTTCACACTCGCCTTGTTCATTAACTCAGCACGTTATTATTGAGGGCCTACTATGCACTGAAGATACAGCAGAAATGAAACAGAATCCATCCTCCTGCTCACAGACACTCTACCTCTTCCGTGCCTCTCAGATCCTCCCCTTCTTGGTCCCCCTTGCCGTCACCTTCCTCAGTCCCTTATCAGGCTCCTGATAAACCCCGCTAACTAGTCTCTGCCTCTGACTTGTCGCTGTCCCCCGCCCCTTGCTGGAAATCTCTCCCCCCCTGCCAGGTTGGTGAGGGCACTGCCCTGCTAGAGTCCTCACAGCAGTCCTCAGTGTGGCACGCAGGGCTCCCCGGGGGGATCCCTGTCCGCTTGCAGCCTCCTGCCCCACATGATCCTTACTCTGTGCCGTGCAGGAAAGGTTGTTTCCTGAGCATACCGTGACTTTGTGGCCTGTTTTTGTATTTTGGTCTGCTGTTTCTCGGCCGAGAATGCCATTCCCCCTCAGATTTCTTCTCATGCATTGTCCTACCTGACCCACTCACGCTGAGACCAGCGTCCCCCACCCCTCCACGGCTCAGACAGCTCCACCATGACCATTTGTTCACATGACCGTCTCGTTGATCTATGAGTAGTAGTGCCAGGAATATGGTAATTGTGGTGATTCATTGCAATTGTTCAATGAATTTTATACCCTGTTTTTAAAAAAACATGCATATTATAAGCCAATGTTGTCTCAAAGGTAAAATGTTAAATCTGCTTAAACTTCAGTTTCCTCTGCTGAAAAATGGGGATAATAGTCCTTAATTACAAAGTCATTAGGAGAATTAGCATCTGCCTATGTGGAAGCCCCTAGTATCCATCACATCATAGTATCTCATTAAATCATGTCAAATTTGTATTAGTTCTGTTGCCAACGAAGTTTGCACACTGAGTTAGCACACGGCCTCAAACTGTACCCTCTAGGAATCTAAGGAGAAAGGGGATTCGTGATCCTGGAGCACCTGTCGCTTCACATCTGTTCTGTGAGGTGGATGTTATTTTCTCAGTTAACAAGGGCAGAAACAAAACTAAAATCCAACACCGACTCTGCTGCCCATGGTGTATTGAATGACTGAATGCCCCACAGTTGGCATTACCCAGTGTCACCTGCCATCCCCGGGAGAGTTGAGTTGTTGCTGGAACCTTCCTCGCACAGCTCTGCTGCACTGCTGGCAGTGACTGCTGGAACTTCACTGCCTTGCCCTTTCCTACCCGGGGTATTGCATTCACTCCCTCATTTAACAAACATTGGTTAACATTCTGTGTGTCATATCCTGGGCTAGGAGCTGGGGAAACTAGTGAGAAAAACACACCTGCCCTCGTGGAGTTTGCAATCAAGGAAGTCACTCATGATAGAGGCATCATTTATTTAGCCAGATCTGGGGCTCTCCACAGGGTTGTTATTGCCCTCCAAAAGGGCATTTTGGAAATTTGAGAGGGTCTTTTTTGGTTGTCAGATGAAGGAGAATTCTCCTGGCATCTGGTGGCAGTGGCCACAGATGCTAGAAGCTCAGCAGCATACCACACAGGGCATTAATCCTCATCCCACTTGAATTTCAATGACCTACCGGATATGCATGTAGGGGAAAACCTGCTTTTAGTCATCTGAGGTTAGAACCTAATTCCATTCCATATTCCATATAAATATGCATAGTAATTTTGTACAGTTTCTTACACCGTGAGTTACTCTAGAATGCAACTACAGTACTAACTGAGAGATGATGACACTTTGCTTTGTTCTGGAGTTTACCATATGGTGTTTGCCATTTCAGAAAATCATATCTCCAGATATCTCCAAAAGGCTTCTCGTATCTGAGTTGCTAACACGTTTACCTCGATCAGTCCACATCTATGGCTATCTCATTCCTCATGACATTACATATAGTTGCAAGTTGGAGAATATTTCACGTCTTCCTAGTGCAGTTGTGGCCAAGCATTTACATCTTGGAATTACGTTCCTTTTATTTCTCCTTTATTTCACAGCTGGGCACCATATTAATTTTTTTTACTTATATGTGTATATAGCTTATATTATCGGTGAATTTCAGCCTCGCAAAGGAAGGATTATACAATACTTGTGATTAGAAGATGGAGCATTGCGTTTGGTAGCGCATACATCACAAAGCTAGATGCTTCTGCCATACCAGTACTACTTCTTTGTGGGCAGAGGTCCTACCTGTGAGTTTTAGGTGGAAATTCTAAGATTCTCCATGGGTCCAATGAGAACAAACAGAATCGTAGCCCTGGAGTGGGGTCCTGGAGGCCACCTGCTAGGCCAGGCGTTAGCCTTTCATTGCTGGAGTGTGGGGACCTTCAGAGAGCCTGGAAGTGGGACTGGGGCAGCCAGAGCAGCCGGGGGTACACAGAGGGCTTGGAACGTGGCCATTACCAACCACTACAGAGTGTTACGGCACCTTAACAACGGGTATAGCTGCCGTGGTGACCTTGGGCTGAATGTCAGTCACAGCTCAGCCTTCTGCCAACATGTCTGTTTCTTATGCAATTGAGCTCTCCAGGCTCTGCTCATAGCTCCACCGGGTATTTCCAGAGGAGCGTGAAAACCCCCTCCCAGTCTTCTCAATGATGTGGTTTCTTTAAGCAAGCTGTTTTAGTCTCTGCTTTCCCGCTTCCCTAAAAGAGGTAGTCCTGCTCGCCGTACCTATATCACCTCTGATATGTTGTCTCTACCCAGAGATAAAGGACAAGTGCTACTAAAGAAATCTGTTCTTCTTTGTTCCCGTTTCTGCCCTGAGCTGCTAAAAACTCAGTGTCATTAACTTCATACCCCAGAAAGGTGAGTTCCTGGTCCTGGGGTTCTCCCAACACCCTTGCATTGAGTTTGGACAGCCTTTCTCAAGGATCGTCTGTCTCCTGATTCTCCAGAGATTGTCAGGGTGCCCCATCTGTGCTCCACCTTATCCAGTATGTTCCAGGGGCAAGTAAGTAAATTGCCTGAAATTCTCAAAAAGAGATGACCTAAGTTGCCACCCCATCCAGGAGGCCCTGCATTGTAAGCTTCTGACTGCATATCATGGGCACTGTGTTCTCAGTTCTTTTATCAACTACAGTGTTTAACTGAGCATTTTGTCCAGCTATCAATGACATACTTTTTCTTCAGTATCTGAGGTCAGTAAAATTGTTTAAATAATTACAATACTTATAGCAGCTAACATTATTAGGCCTCTGTTATGTGTCAGACATTATGTACATATACCTTATGTAATCATCATTAGAACCTTCCAGTTGAGTATTATTTATTTCATATAAGGATACTGGAGATCAGGCTACTGTGAAAGACACAGTTTAAACCCAGATATGTCATACTCCAAAGCCAGTGCTTTTGTCGTTATGCCTAAGAGTATAAGCTTTGGAAGCCAGACATGTTTGGGTCCAGATCCTAGTTCTTGCCAGATGATCTTGGGCAAGTTACTAAATATTTCTCAATTTTGTTCCTTCATTCATAAAACAGGGATAAGAATGCCAACCTTCCCAAGGTTTTGTGATGTTTAAATCATGTATGGAACACAAAGTACAGTGCCTGATTTATAACAGATAATAAATGTTCATTTCTTCCCTCCCCCCAAGCCGATCTTCAAATGATACTCATCCCAAAGGACTCTTGCAGATTTTTGAGAGTTCCCCAGCATGGCCTGCTGATGAGGACTAAATAAATCCCACTGGCTGCCCAGCTCAGTTGTTCTTGGCCCTAACCTTTGTCTATGTTTATTCTGGAAGGAGCACTTAATGTATCAGAAGGAAGGAAAGGGTTTGACCTTATTGGTGTTTCCTTTGCAGGAATTGCATTTTGTACTTTTTAGCACTGATATGTGATGCTGGAAAGCTACCTCTTAGAAATTCAGAGAAATCTTCTAAAACCGGTGATGTGAAACAGTTGTACATTTTTCCTTCTTATAAATTTATCATCTTCTTGTGATGTTTGCCAGTAGTAGGGTGCATGTATTGATATTTTAATTTTGTATTTTGGAGTCACAAAAAAAAATCAAGACATTGAGTGTATTTGATAAAGTAACTTTATGGGCTAGAAGTCAGAAGAACCCAGAGCTAAGAAAAGATAACTAAAAGAGAAAAACCAGATTGGTAAAACACCAAAAGGGTCAAGCAGGTACTTGAAACTGCAGCTAGTGGATTTTATTCTGTGATGCCAATCAGTACCAGACGTATTATCCTGTACTGTGTGCCAAGGTCAAAAGTGTCTGGAAATGGAAATGAACTTTAGCCTATGAGTGGCTGAATTCAGGTTAGCCAGTTGCGGGAAAAAGCAGCTTTTATCCCTTCAATTTCCTGTTTTCTCCCTATTGATGTTCCATATTCCATTCTCATCAGCTAATGGCATGTGACAGACGGGCTAGATCAAACGGCATCAACCAAATATTCAGTCAAATATTTTGGCCAGCCAAATATTCTTACATAAGCCTTTTTACATTAAATAAAAACTCCCCAGCACCTCTGATCCTTTTTTTCATAGTATGATATATTGAATATGTCTATTATTTACCATTTACTGCTTGTAAAACCCATAGGGAGGTCTTTTTTTCTTATGAATGTATTACAAGTTCCCAGGACCACGCCTGGCACATAATAGGGGCTCAGTAAATATTTAACAGATAAAAAGACCAAGAAAACATGATGAGGTTAGGGTAAGTGGAAATCAGGCAGAAAAAAGATTATGAAGAAAAACAGAGGAGAAGGCTATAAAATAAAATATCTGATCATTTTGTTCACTTGTGAATAAAAAACACGTGCATCAAAACAGGATAAACTAATTGCCATCTTGAGATAGGTATATTTTAGTTCTGCTACCCAGATGGCATCTGACTTTTCAGAAGCTTCACTTCTATTTATAACTTCAACGTTGGTTTGTGTATTTATGTATTCATTCATTCTTTCATTCCCCTGGTACATGACAAGCACTGCGTTCAGTATAAAAATGCAAGCTAGACCACCAGCATTCACTCATAACATGACTGGGTCTAACCCGAGTCAACCATCTTAAATACTATGCCTCTATCCATTAGCTCAGTTATTTAAAATACAGTGCAGAGGAAGCCAGGTCAAACGTTTGATCTCTCTATAGGCCAGCTAGGTTCAGGATATAATGAATAATTGACCTGCAAAATTAACAAAAATAATTTTACTGCCAACCACAGACTGTACCCATAATCCAGGCTAGCTGTCTTCCAAACTTCTGCTGCGGCCAGAGCAGATGACTCAGCACAGCCAGCCCAGGAGAGAAACAACAGAGCTCACCCATGTCTGACTGTGGGCCGAGAGCACCGTCCTTGTACGGGAGGAACAGACAGCATTTATGCACCGGTGTGCTGAACTGAAAATGCATGAAGATGCTCCCAGGCAAAGACAAGCTGAAGAGTGGACACCAGAAAGGGACCGAATGGAGGGTGGGGGAGGGGGGGTGGTGGAAACAAGGACATCAACAGCTGCACCGCAGGAGATATTAGTGAATTGTAGCCCCTGGGAAAGCCTGATTAAGGGTAGACGAAACAGTATGTCTAAATCTGAACTCCTGGTCTTTCTGCTAAAACCTGCTCCTTACAGCATTTGCCCTTCTCAGGTGATGGTGACTCCATCTCTCTAGTTGCTCAGGTCAGAAAATAAGGAGTCACTAGAAGACTCCCTCTTTGCTCTGATACTCCACATGCAACAGGAAATCCACTTCTCACAATCTTCACTACGTTCTCTCTGGCCCCAGCTACCTGCCTCTCTCACCCGAATGATTGCAACAGTCTCTGTTCCTCCCATACAAGGATGGTGCTCAAATATGATCTCCCTGTTTCTGCCCTTACCCCCAACAATCTATTCTCAATATGGCAGCCAGAGTGATCCTTGTAAAAGAAAAGCCACATCGTGTCATCTCTCTGTTCGAAACTCTATGGTGATTTCCACTTCATTAAGGATGAAAGCCAAAGTCCTTTCAACAGCCCGTGTGCTCCGTGCTCCAGCTCCACGCATTTCCTCTCCAGCCTCCTGCGTGGCCACTTCTACTCTCGCTCACGCCACTCCAGCTGTACTGGTCTGATGGCTGTTCCCTGAACACTGGAGACACATTCCGGCCTTACGATCTTTATAATGGCTATTTCCTCTGTCAAGGAATCCTCTCCCCCAGATCTTCACATGGCTAATACCACTTCCAGGTATTTATTCACATGTCACCTTCTTGATGAGACCTACGCTGGCCCTCCTATTTTAAATTAAAACCCATCCCCCATGTATATTTCTGATCCTCCTCACCTTACTCTACATTTCTTCCCCCATAGCTTTCAACATGGAACATGTTGTATAGTTTAGCTATTTATTATGATTATTGCTCTTTGTCTCTCTCCCCTTGTGATGGTTAATTTTATATGTCAAGTTGACTGGGCAACAGGGTGTTCAGGTATTTGGTTTACTATTATTCTTGGTGTTTCTGTGAGGGTGTTTTTGGATAAGATTAATATTAAATTAGTAGAATGAGTAAAGGAGGTTGCCCTCTGTGATGTGGGTGGGCCTCATTGAATCAGTTGAAGCCCTGAATAGAACAAAAAGGCTGACACTCGTCCGAGTAAGAGAGAATTCCTCCTGCCTGCCAGCCTTCAAGCTGGAACACTGGTTTTTTCCTGCGTTCAGACTCAAACTGAAACATAATTGGCTCTTCTGGAACTGGGGCTTGCCAGCCTGCAGACTGGATAGAACTACGGCACTGGCTTTTCTGGATCTCCAGCCAGCTGACTGCAGATCTTGGGACTTGTCAGCCTCTATAATCAAATGAGCCAATTCCTTATAATACATAAATAAATACATCTATTGGTTCTGTTTCTCTAGAGAACCCTGACAAATAAACCCCCTTCCCCACTCGAATGCAAAAGGGCAGGGACATAAGAATGCTGTCTGTACCTGCCCCAGCACCTTGACCAGCCCTGGCACATAGAGGGCACTCAGTGTATATTTGTTGAATAAATGAAGAAACAAATGAACTAACAGGTAACAAGGAAACTCTAGAGATATAGTGAACGCAGTCATCTCCATTTTATTACGTAGTCAAGAGCTGTAAGCTTTATATCTAGTAACCGAGTCAAAGATCAAAGAATGTCTTCCTGCACATGCCTCATAGAAAGGTGATTGTGCATCACCTTTTATGCTAGATTTACCTGTTAGCCAAAACCAGGCACAGCAAAAAAAAATTTTTTTTCTTCTTTTTTATTCTATCAGTATTTGATGAGCATTGACTGTATGCCAAATACCATGCTGATTGGTTTTCACCAATTGTGTCTACTTTCTAATGATAAATCTTCATTTAAATCGCCAAAGGCACCATTTGAAAGATCACAGCACAGTCAACTGCATTTACTGGGTCATTGTCTTTCTCTTGAGTAAGTGGCCTATGGTAAAGGGATGGCCAGATCTTTGGACTTGGAGTCCATGTGATCTATGGCATAAGGGGGCCTTAAGTCAGTAAAAGCTATGGGACTCCTCTGGACTTGGAGACAGCCAAGTCTTCTTGAATAACAAAGAAGCATCCAGCTCAAGACATGAAGACTAAAGACATCAGTTTGCTCTACAGAAGAACAACAATTCTGAGATTCAGTGTTATTGTTTCTAAATAGTCTGCCTTTCCACATATACGGTTAGATGCAGAAGAAGCAAGAGTGAAGAAAGAAAATAAGGAAGAAAGAGAGTTTAACTGCCAATGGAGGGAGTGGTTAAATGTGAGGGCAGGTTTGGACAACAAAAGACTGGCAGAAAAGACAGCAACAGAAGACAGAATCACAGTGCAACAGGGAAAGGCTGCACCAACAGCCCGCCCAGAAGTTAGTATAGCTCTTGAAAACCACCAGTGTGTGTGTGCATGTATGTGCGTGTGTGTGTGCGTGTGTGTGTGTGTGTGTGTGTGATGGAGGTGAGAGAGAAGAGACTTCTTAACCTCCATTAAATGTCCTTGAAAGCGTCTCCATGGTGATGAGTGAGAGTAACTGGAGAGGATGAATGAATACTCAGTGAGCAGCACAGCAGATCTCTGTGAATCCCTGAAGCTACCCATTTCTCTGGAATACCAGTTCCTTAGAAAACTCGGGGGGAGATTAAAAGTTGTACAGGCAAAAAAGCTTGAGAAACATCAGGTTAAGCAAAGTTTAAATAGGTTTCTTTAGCACCTCGCTTAGTATTTTGCAGTGAATTGTGAGTCACTGAATGGAGGATGCTTTATGGAGAATTTCTCCAAAACTGTTGACTAGGAAGCACTGTTTTTGTTGAGCCGCTCAACATGGGGCCTGTGTTCTGCTGGATACACAGCTTTTGAGAAAACCAAACAATGGAATCTTATAACATAAAGCATAATCATTTTAAACCTTAAAAGAGAAAGCAGATTTCTGGTTCAGGATGATCAGAGCTAAGTGTCAGTGACTCAGTACAATAACGGTGCATCTATCCTGTGAGATGTCTTACGACTCACAGAATAGTTATTGAAATTCCTTGCATCTCCTGTGTTTGAAACTGAGACTGTAGATTTATGTCATCACAGCCACATCGTGCATAAATGAATCTCAGAGAAAAGATCTGGCCATCCCTTTTACCATGGGCCACTTATTGAAGGGAAAGACAATGACCCAGTAAATGCAGTTGACTGTTCTGTGATCTTTCAGATGGTGGCTTTGGCAATTGAAACAGAGATTTATCATTAGAAAGTAGACACAACTGGTGAAAACCAATCAGCATGGTATTTGGCCTACAGTCAATGCTCATCAAATACAGATAGAATAAAAAAGAAGAATTTTTATTTTTGCTATTTCAAAGAGCTAATTTCTGATCACTATATATTGTCTTACATTTCAAAAAACTGGTGACTTTGAATGGTTTGGGTGGTTTTTTCCAATTTATAACCCTAGGGATCATTAATGAAGGCCCTTTGGGTATAAGTACAGCACAGTGAGGTCTACCACTCTTGAACTTTAATGTGAAGAATCTCATAAAGTAAAATTATAGATGATTATAAAATTCATCACTGTCAGAAGCCAGATGGTACTTCCCAGATAAGGTAAGAATTGATATTTCCTCAGCTGAACCAATAAACTGAAACAATAACAAAATGCAAAATGAGATTCTTCTCAGTTGCCTGGTCTATTCTCTTATGCTTATTGTGGATAACAAAGGCTAAGCTTTGATTTTCAACTTAATTTTCCCCAAAAAACTTCTGGTTTCTCTCTGTAGTGATTTTGTGTGTCTTGATTTTTCTTTGCCCATTATTGGCTCACTACTTCTTTCCTGGATCTCAAATAATCCAGCTAATCCCCAGCTCCTGCCAGGAACCCAGCATTTTCCAGGAACCCATTTAGGGGAGATACACTAGAGCTTCATATATATCCTATATTAATTGGTTAGTCTGCATACCAATGCATGAATGGAAAAAATATGTTTTCTCTGACTGAACTATGACCTTTTCACAGTACCAGTGAAAGTATCTATCAGGACAACTATAAGTGAAAACTGTACATCTCAACCTGAGGGAGCAGTTAATGTTAAGGGCCTTTTTGATTATTGTTTTGTTTTGTTTTTATCATCTTCTGACCCCCATTGTTGCATCAAGATTCAGGATATGAGATATTGTAAGGCACAAACTATTGGGAGGGTCACTGTGTTAAATGTTTAGATTTCCATTGAACTTGACTTTTTATATCATATACCTACCTTTCTGAAAAGTCACAAACATTGAGAGCTTAGACATGTCATGTCAACAGAACTGTGTTCTTGCTCTGTCTGATGAATGAATTGTAGCTTTTTTTTTTTTTTTGGACCGGTAAGGGGATCACAACCCTCTGCATGGTGTGGTCTGCACCACACTCAGCCAGTGAGTGCACCGGCCATCCCTATATAGGATCCAAACCCACGGCCTCGGTGCTACCAGCACCGCACTCTCCCAAGTGAGCCACGGGACTGACCCTGAATTGTAGCTTTTAAAGTGAGCACTTCCCCAAATACCGTGGCAAAAATTCTGGAAATGATGAGAGATAGGACTCAGACCTGTGAACAGTGGCAAAGACAAAGGATAGTAAGAGGGAACTCACAAAGAAATGTCTGCTGCTCATATATCAATGGCCCCCAAATCCTAGATAAGGCTTCAAATAATTCTGACAAGTTAAAATATGTTGATAGCAACAGCGTAGATTATTATCTGAAGAGTAAGAAAATGACTTCAGAGAAGGCTCTTTAATCTATGATTTGAGTGCTTTTACAAAAAAGATTTTATATAAAAAACACCCAATTTGCCACTGTAAGTGCACTATTCTACCCTTATGAGAAAAATAGGACAATTCCGTGTCAAACTTCAGTGCCACCCCTAAGGTCTTATTTAAATAGGTCTATGTCTCCAGCCTCAGATCTCTGCATTTCTAGCTGTTCTTCAACAAATGTTCGTAAAGGGGCATCGTAGTGAAGACCCTGGGCCCCTATGCAGTATTAGGTTATATCTTACCTGCATGAGTGCATGTCATTATTTTCCGTGCTTTTCTGTATGTCTGAAACTGTTTGTTTTACAAATAAAAACTATTACTGAAAAAAATGTGCTGATGAGCATAATAGGTTGTTGAAAGGATTGCATTAAAAATTTAAGTAGGAAAATCAACGTTGTACCCCATGTATATGTATAATAAATTATCTTTAAAAATATTTAAGTAGTGGGCCGACCCCGTGGTGCACTCGGGAGAGTGTGGCGCTTGGGAGCACAGCGGCGCCCCCACCACGGGTTCAGATCTTATATAGGGATGACCGGTGAGCTCACTGGCTGAGCGCGGTGTGGGCGACATCACGCCAAGGGTTGCAATCCCCTTACCGGTCACAGAAAAAGACAAAAAAAAAAAATTTAAGTAGTAGTTTATACATGTTAAAAGCTTCTCTCTGAGATATCAAGACAATGCAACTATCCAAAGCAATTCATTCCCCTGGAAGACCAAGTCATCACCAGGTTTTACTATGAAGAATGATTTTTAAGAAATATAAGCAAAAGCCTTTGGGATTCTTGAGTGTATTTTTAAAAGATGAGGAACCCTAAAATAAGGTACACTATATGTGAACTGTAAAGTCCTATAAGCATATGAAAATATTTTCCAAAGAATTTATCATTATACAATATAATGGCAACTATTGTGTTATCACGTACTGCTCAGTAGACTTTGTTTATTTAGATTGACTTCTGTGACAATTTTGCAAATGTTTTAAATATTACAAATTGTCTTAAATGTACAAAGTATTTTCTAAAGTATTTCCATAAGGCATATTCTGAAATCTCTAAAATGTTTCTGGGCTGTAAAAAGTTTTTATATAAAAGGAATGTGGGAATATCTACAACTGCACCAAAGCAAAAGTTAACTCAGTTTAACATTTTCAATAAAAAATATTTGCTCCTGACTTAAAATGGTGAAAAAATTGATTTGATTAATAGAATGTGGCCAAATGATATATCTTTAGAAGCATATGCTTCTAAATATATATTTTGTTTATATATTTTTTGTTAAAAATATACATTTTTTATATATTTTATAAACAAAATATGTATTTTCCTGATTTGGATAAACTTTTTTTGAGAAAACTTCATTCTTCTTCTTCTGAATAATTTATTCTATTTCTAAATGTGTTTTCCTGAAGCTACTTCCCTGATTGGAAGAAGGAGGCTTAGTATTTTTTATATATGCAAATTTATAGCACCTATGTGAAATTTGTTCTACCTTTGAGGGTGCAAAACAGGTAAATATGTTTTAAACTTTTTCCTTTGTGACAAAGGAAATGTGGTGTATGTGTTAGAAAATTTAGAATGTATAGATAAGCCAATAAAATTAAAAATTCTATGTTAACACTGATGTATATCTTTCCATGTGTTTTTTGTGCTATACAACTCACACGTACATACACACGTGCATCCAAATGGAATCAACTGATAAAACTTTGCACAAGAACATAAAGCCAAAGTAATAATGATTGATATTTGGTAGTATGGTTTGCTAAAAAGTACTGTTTGAATGAGCTTTCTTAGAATTTTAAATGTAGGTGGGATACAAATTTTACTTTAATGCCTGAGTTGTAATGGTAATGCATTTGTAGTTGTACCTTTAAAAAACCCTTTCTGAAATGATAGAGTTCTCATAGAACCTGCCAAGAATATTGATAGGATTCTATTTGTTTGTGTGCTTGCTTATTTTAATTGAACTGCTTGAATTCAACTCTTAGAATCATACTTTTTGGTTTGAATAGCTGCCATTATTTTAAAAGTAATTACTGTTATTTTTGAAAATATCTGTAATAATTATATTTACAGGAAAAAAGTGAACACCAATATTCAGCAATGCTTTACTTCATGTGGTGGAATTAAGAATGTTTTTTGTTTACTTATGTTTTCCAGTCTGTATCGTCCAATGTTTCACCAAGAGCATATATTAATTTCATAATCAGAAAAAGAAATTATTTTAAAAGAAATAACAATCATTGAACCATTTTCTACCTGATACAGACATACATCACAACTCTGGATTCCAAAAACAACAGGCCTATTTCATTTCACTCAATGACACATCTTTGAGATCAAACTCCCAGAGTTTGTTCCGTCTCTAACAAAACAGTATGAGTGGGAATTTGGTTTTCCTTTTTGGGTAAAGTTTCTACAAAGCTTGCTGATAAAACTCTTTCATTTTACTTTCTGTAAAACAATTCAATTACTTCTGGAGCTAAACCGAGATGAAGCTGATAGTGGGACTCAGTTCTTCAACTTTAAAGCAGAAGCTAAGGTCACAAAGACATGGAGTCCTAGAATACTCTCCAGAGAACTGTCCCACCCAGCTAAGAGAGCCCTTGGCAACGTTTGCTCATACATCTCTGCCACAGAGACCTGGGGAAGGGCAGGGAAGATTTCCAGCTTATCTTCATATGAACCCTGAAACATTAGTTTCTTTCAGGAAAAAGTTTTTAAAAAGTGATCTGCATGACACCTATGGAAAACTGGCTTATTTAAAGTCATTCCAAAGCACACTCGCTTCAGAAGTGTCTGGGAAGCTACTACCTAGCAGTGCCATTGGGGGAAAAAAACCCAGGATGCCTCTTAAGTTATCTCCTTTTTTAGAGAGGGAAAGCCCTTCTGTAATTTTAATTGACATCAGTGCAATTCAACCGGTATATATTGAATATGCCTAATATATGCTTAGTACTTCTAACTAGCAGCCTCCCTCATTACCTTTTCGTCTGGCATCTCACCCAATAACCCTGGATGGAAATCACACCATCGGTCTAATGTTCTCTCCTGCTTTTGATTCCAGCTGTGAAAGTTCAGGATGAACTGGAGGAGATAAGCCTACTTTCAAGTACAGGAGAAATCTATTGGCACAGAATAAAAGCCGTGTTGTTTATTAGAGTTGTTGCAAATAGCTGTTGTGGTTAGTTCTCTCAGCACTCCCTTTTGTTTTTAATGATAATTCTACACGCAATTGCCAAGCTAAAGCAAAAGGAAACTTTCTCAATTTTTATGATGCTTTCATCAGATAACCAATATAAAATATCTTCCAGAATACGCTGTCTCCTCAGACTTGAGGGTTTGTTCTTGGGAAGTGAGAGATAAACAGAGATGACCTTAATAAATTTCTCTAACATTGTAAATACACAGTTTCTGGTTCTTTTTTCCCCTTGGGGCAATGGGCCAGGTATCACCAAACAATTCAGATATTCTGGCTTTTCTCAAAAATGTCATTGCATTGAGAATATTATGGCTTAGCAAATTACTGGAGTTAGGGTGCTTTTCAGTAGTTCTGCCATAACTAAGAATCACCTGCCTTCTGGGGAAACCAATGCCACACCTTTGATCAGGTGTTGAATTTAAACTGAAAATAACCCCCTGAAGAGGGAAAAGTTTGCCTCCTAAAGAGTGAAATTCCTGGGAAAGCATTTAAAACTGACTTTCAGCAGCCATTAACAGACAAACACGGAATAGTTGTATTTGGAGCCAGGAGTGTTTAGAGGGGATTTTGCTTGTTTTGTTGTTGAGGGTTCGGGGTAGGAGGAGTTGAGGGTGTTCATTTGCTTTTCCTGAACTGCCACTAGATCCCTGTATTAATTTGCCAGAGATGCCATAACAAAGTACCACGGACTTTGCAACTTAAACAACAGAAATGTATTTTCTCACAATTCTGAATGCTGGAAGTCCAAGATTAAGATGTCAGCAGGGTTGGATTCTTCTGAGGCTTTGCTCCTTGGCTTGTAGATGACCGTCTTCTCTCTGTGTCCTCACATCACCTTCCCCCTGCACGTATCTATGTCCAAATTTCCCGCTCTTATAAAGACACCAGTCAGACTGAATTAAAGCCCACTCTAATTACCTCTTTAAAAACCCTATCTCTGGGCCGGCCCGGTGGCGCACTCGGTAGAGTGCGGCGCTTGGGAGCACGGCGGCACTCCCGCCGAGGGTTCGGATCCCATATAAAGACCGGTCCCCTCACTGGTTGAGCGTGGTGCGGGCGCGACACCGAGGGTTGCGATCCCGTTGCCGGTCGCAGTACGGGCGCGACACTGAGGGTTGCGATCCCATTACCGGTCACAAAAAAAGACAAAAAGGGAAAAAAAAAAAAAAACCCTATCTCCAAATATGGTGACATTCTGAGGTACTAGGAGAGCTTCAACATATGAATCTTGGGGAGACACAATTCACCCCATAACAACCTTGATCCAGAATCTTCATGCCAAATCTGTAACCTTTGCTTTGTAATGACCAGAAGGGAAAGAGAGAAGGTGGGAAGGTATTCATGGATTTTCCACAAGAACTGGCTAGCTTCTGCAGCAAACTCTTTTGTTTATCCCTTCCTTTGATATGGAAAAATTGAAAAGTCCACTGAGAACTTTGAAAACACTTTGGTTTCTTTCTCTGTATTTATTTTTGTTTCCCCCAAACAAAAATGCGTCTCTGTCCACCTGCATATCTGAATTAGAAAATTGCTCTCCTTGTATCGTCACATAAGTGAGAGGAAAGAGCTGGTCAGTGAATCTGGTCAATCAGAGACTTTCTAGTTGGCACATCCCTCAGAGGTCACCAAACATTTGTTGAGCACCCAGAATGTACTTGACCCTTTACCAAGCACAGACATGTTCTCTCATATACTCTTCATAACATCCTTGTGAAGTGGGTTCCATTGTCAACTCTATTTTGCAGATGGGATCATGGAATCTTGGGCACATTTGGTATTTTGTGCAAAGTCCCAGAGCTTAGTACACTGTGGAGTAAGGACTTGAACCCAAGCAGTCTCATTCTGGAACTTGAGCTCTTAATCTCATCACAATACTTTTTCATAGTCTTGTTGGCAAAGAGGAAACCTGTGTGTAGAGAAGGAACTGTTTTTCTTAATACCAAATAGAGAGAATTGGTACTTCTGGTTCTCGAGGCAACCCAGGAGATCTAGGTTCTAGCTCTAGCTCTACTAACATGTGCTAGCTGTTGATAACTTAATGAATTAACCTCCCCAAGCTTGTATCACCATATGTAAAGTGGAGAATTGGATCAGATCTATGTTTCTCAAACTTTTAGACTGAGATTTATAATAAGAAATACATTTTATTTTGCAACCTAGTACACACACATGCACACACACTGCATAACTGAAACAAGTATTTCGTAAAAATCCCACCCTTACTACACGTGAATGCCCTCTGATATTTTCTTCTATTCTAGTCTTAGTTATTTTTTTAAATACTAATTGTGACCTACTCAATTGGGTTTGTCAAAAAGCTGAACTAGATGACCCAATTTAGACTCCTGCAATCTTAAAATCTTGTTAGCCTACATGGATGTTTATTTGAAGCCTCTCTTACCTTTAATACGCAATTATTTGAAGCAAATGAACATTGCATATTATAGGGGACGACATCCTTTTACCTCTGGTATGAACTGATTGCACCATAGTAATAATAATAATAATTTCCATTTATTGTGTACTTCTCATGTGCCAGGGGTTTAAAATGCAGTATCTCCTGTAGCCTATTGGTTGTAGGCATTATCTTCTCTGATTTATAGGTGAGAAAACCTAGGATCAGATAAAGTAATTTGTTCGAGGCTCCTTAGGTAGCAAGTGGCAGAGCTGAGATTTGAACTAAGGTCATTCTGATTCCAAAGCCCTTACATACAACATTTCTTTCAGAGGAAGGTATATAAAGGGGTTTAGAAGAAGTGGTAACGTCTGGAAACTACAGCAGCTGAACATAATTTCTTCCCTAATGGTTTTCTGTCCTTGGCAGAAATGACTGTCCTTTGGGGCATGAAGCCATCACTGTAGCAGTAATTAAAATCACCTGGGGAGCTTTTCCTATTTCCAGCTCCTCAGGCCACCCCTAGACTCCTAGACTAGTTAAATTAGAATCTCTGGGGGTGAAACCCAGGCCTTAGTGTTTATTTAAAGCCCCTCAGCTGGTTCCATTGTAAAGCCAAGTTTGGGAGTCATTGCTCCAATGTCTTGGTTAAGGAAATTAAAGAGCTATAAGGAGCTTTTCCATTTTAATTCCTGCAAACAAGATATAGTAAGATACTGCTTAAAGCTCTTCAACTGCTTTTACAAAACTGAAGTGCAAGACCTTTGCTATTTCTTTGGAGCAACACAAAAAATCAGATAAACAACCTTGTATCTGCTCTTCAACACCTAAAGAAAGCAGAAAATGCTAAGGGGATGAATAGGGAGATGTTACCAGCTGCTCTGGTAGGATGGAGTACCTGTCTCTGTGATACTTCAGAACTCAGCTCACATGATTTTCAAAGTCATTTTGTGTATGATCAGAGAAGCTGGTTGTTGAATTAATCAGAAGTGGGCCTGACCCATAGTCATAGACCAAGTGGACTGGGAACAACGTAGAAAGCCAAACCAGACTAATGTCACTATTAATGCAATAAGCAATCACATTATCTTAAAAAGAGCCTCAATGAAAGATTTCCACTTTTTCACATGAATTATGGTAACTTTGGTAAAACGAAGGGCCCTCTCCCATATCATGTTCCTGCAGGAATAGGAAGACTTCGTTTTACTAACCTCTCACCCTCCCCGACTTTACTCCTGTGTTATTGCAGTGTGTGGTCTTTGTATTCCATTTGAAAATATAACTGATCCACCCTCAATTTCACTGTGTTCCATGCAGGAATCTCCAAAATAGGGGCTGTATCATACTTCTGGGCTTTTTTCACATCTCGGGAGAGAGCATTAATAATATTAAAAATATCTGCAATTTTCATACTTTAGAGAATGAAAGTGCAGTATTACGATAACAAAAGAAAAGTCCATTCTATTCTGAAAGATGATGTGTTTCTTTTAGATGCCTGGACACACGTCCTGAGGACTCCTGCTTGGGCTGACATGGATAGAAGTGCTGTGTGTCTGTTCTGTGTGTAGTAACAGACCTCTCTCTTTGACTGCTTACAGAATGACGTGGCTGCACTTCTGAAACCCATATCGGAAAAGATTCAGGAAATCCAAACTTTCAGAGAGAGAAACCGGGGGAGTAGCATGTTTAATCATCTTTCGGCTGTCAGTGAGAGCATCCCTGCTCTTGGATGGATAGCTGTGGTGAGTCCAGACGGAATGAATGTCACCACATCCCATTTTTGGAGTGCTCAGGAGAACTCGTGGCTACCTTCATGCTCCTTTGTCCGCTGTCTGATGCACTGAAGAAAGTCCATCTAGGCTGAGTGTATCAGCTTTTTGTTACCCTGTTTAAAGTCCAGTGCTTTCTACTCTGGGAGACAGCAAGTGTGTTACCAATCTTTACAGAGCAAAATGTACCTTCAACTTTCAAGTCCACATTTCCATTGCTTTCTTCTTCCTTAAGGCATTTTCTTTCTTATTCTATTTTTTTTTTTTTTTTTTTTTTCCTTCTATGCTTGGGTGATGGTCCTGTTTTCTCAGTCCCCCAAACCTGGTCCTTATGTCAAGGAGATGAATGATGCTGCCACCTTTTACACAAACAGGGTCTTAAAGGACTACAAACACAGGTACGTACCGTCTTTTACTGACTACATTTTTGGCTGATCACTTGTTAGACATTTCTCCCTAAAACTCAATATGCTTCATTACTGATTCCTTTCCAAGGCCCTAAATTAATGTACTATAAACTTTCTAGAAAAATGCCATCTTTGCAGGTAAAGTCAAGTGGAAAGTAGACTCAATTATCTGGATAATATATGTTTTATGAAGTCTGCCTCAGTTATTTGTAATGAATAAACTCTTCCCACTTGGATGCATGTGACTATGTTATGTATTTCTGCAATAACAGGAGAGCTTTGTGATGGGCCAGCCCTCTACGGTCAGAAAACTTTTCCACTGATCAAAATAGAGTTGGTGGATGAGCAGTAGAAGAAAGGAGGAATCAGGAAATATATAAGTCGAGAACAGAAATGGGATGAGACAACAAACCAGCCCAGTGAGAGGGAGACTGGAGATTGTGTTAAGATGAAATCTGATTGGGGTGGAAGAGAGAGAGCAGTCATTCAGAGGGCAATTGAGAGTATAGATGAGTCTGAACCAAGAGGCTCTGCCTAGAGTACCAGCATGAAAGGAGCTTGCATTCTGCAGCACAAGTAATACGTGGATCCTAGAGAGACTTAAACTGGGGTAGGAATTGAAAATGGGACCAAATGGAGGCATGCCAGAGCTGAAGAAATATTCAAGAAAATGTCTCCTCAGTTATTTAAGGGGTATCATAAGATTGCTACCCTCTGATAAGCTCTTGCCTTGCCCTGTAAACAGCTGGCTAAGTGTAATGTGACTGGTGCCTGGTAACTAAGGGAAGAGATGGGGCAAAAATAGGAGCCTCGAGGTTCCAACCCACTTGGTTCTGGCTCAAGGTGGCTTCCCCTCTGAGCCCTTAGGTGGCAGCAACAGAAGTGACCGTTGACCAACAAATGCAGAAGCTCTTGCGGACATCTCACTTGTTGACCCAGACTGTTCAGATATAAGGAAATTTGAGGAGCTGAACCATCTGGATCATTGCCTCAATTACTTCTTTATTTTACTAACACAGACCTGAAAATAAGAACCAGGAGAAGAGTCTACAACACTATAAGACAAATTTTATATAGAATATAGAAGAAGTGCATTGAATACATAAACAAATACCCACTATAGTCCCAAGTCATTGATCAATATTACATATTCAAAATTTGCATCATTCTTTTTAAAGTTATTTTTGGTTTTAACAAATAGTGAAGGCTGGCTGGTTAACTCGGTTGGTTAGAGCGTGGTGTTGGTAACACCAAGGTTGAGGGTTCAGATCTCCACACCGGCCAGCCACAAAAAATAATCATCATTCTTTTTAAAGTTATTTTTGGTTTTAACAAATAGTGAAGGCTGGCTGGTTAACTCAGTTGTTTAGAGTGCGGTGTTGGTAACACCAAGGTTGAGGGTTCAGATCTCCACACCGGCCAGCCACAAAAAATAATAATAAGTAGATGCAAAAAAATATTTATGATAATTACAATACAAAGAATACCTGTACTTCCACCAATCAGTTTAAGAAATATATACCTATATTTTTTACTACATTCAGCAATTCCACTCATAGGTTTATGTCCAAAAGAAATGAAAACACATGTTCACGTGAAAGCTTGTACACAAATATTTATAGCAGCATTATTTGTAATGGTCAAAAGGTGGAAACAACCCAGTGTCCATCAACTGGTGAATGGACAAATAAACTGTAGTATGTCCATACAGTGGAATATTACTTGGCCATAAAATGAATTGTTGATACAGGAATTATTGATACAGGCAGCAGCACGGATGAACCCTGAAAATATCGTGCCAAGTGAAAGAAGCCAGGCACAAAAGACCACATATTGTATGATTCCATTTATGTGAAATTCCAGGACAGGCAAATTTATGCAGACAGAAAGCAGATTAGCAGTTGCCTAGGGCTGGGAAAGTCTAGAGAAAATGGGAAGTAACTGCTAATGGGCATGGAGTTTCTTTCTAGGGCAATGAAAATGTTCTAAAATCGATTGTGGTGATGAATTGTACACTTTAAATGGGTGATTTGTATGGGATGTGAATTATATCTCAATAAAGCTGTTATATTAAAAAACAAACAAAGCACAACCACAGTGCTCCTGTCACGGAGTTTAGTCTGTGTTAGCAAAACAGGTCTTGCAGATCTTAGGAAGAGCAGCTTTAGCAGATGAACTACTAAGTCCAGGGTCTGCAGAGTGCCTCTTTCCCTCCTGGGGTTTCTTCCCACCCCGAGGGAACTTTGGTTAAAGCAGTTGTGCTCACTTACAGACTTCCTGCACCCAAGAATGGTACTAATTGCCAGATGAAATGACTCCACATGTTGCCAGTTTGTATTAAAGACTATAGAACTGTGCAGTACACATGAAAAAAGGCATAAAAAATGCAAGACAGCCTGCTCCTCTCACATGAAAGAAAAGAGCAAGCTTAAGTTACAAAACCTGGATATAATAATATCTTGCCATGAGTATAGACCCACAGTGATTTCTTTTTTTCAGGATGTACAGACACACGTGCCAATTCAGGACAGCTTAAGTACTAGCTAGGTTTCTGCCTTTTTGCATATCAACCTTGGAGACCATTTTTTATCTGTATTTCAGTTCATCAACTCCTGTCCTCCCAGACCCTCTTGAGTATATGTTGGGGCCATGGGTGTGAGTGATTCTTCCCAGGTGGTAGTGTAATCAAAAGGGTTGAGGTTTTCCACTTTCTTGTACACATACAAAGAGAGTCCAGTATTGGCCCCTCGATGTCAGCTATTAAGTAGAAGATGTACTTCCAGCAACATCAGGACAGCTCGGTTCAGCTCAGTGACCACCTGAAGACTGTACAATAAGCTGGGGAAATGTAGCTAGAGGCAGAGATTCATGAATTTCACTTCCAGAAGTACTCAAACTAGTCCCATGTCACCCTTGAGCTCCTTGGGCTGGTAACTTGAGAAAGGCAGAATACTTCACCCCTCAACACCCATTCAGGGATGGACCCAAGCCTGCGGTGCCTTCTCTGTGTGGCATCGTTTGCAGCCCACTGCTGCCTACCTGACGGATAGGCCTGGGGGTGGAGAAGACAAAAGACAGGCTTCCTTGTCATTTAAACAGAAGGGCTGCGAGCAGTGGGCTCAGTGTCTGTGCAGCTCTTACCTAACTTGACTAGTTGTTGGTTCTTCTACAATATGTGAGTAGAGGAAGTCAATTATTTTGGCATTATGATGTTGCGGGCTCTCTGAGGCATAATTAAAATGTGGATTCCCCTACCATAGCTCCTTCCAGGGTAAATGAAAACCACGGATGGGTTTGCAGCTCTGGGTGAGTGTTTGGGTCCTGCTCAATTTATCTCTTAAAGGCTGACTTTGGGTACAAAGGCACCATAATGTTCTGCCTTACTAGTCTAGTAGTCAGAATACTACTGTAAGGGTTAAAAGAAAAATGAATGTGCCTGTACAGATTTGGACTTCATCCGTTGTTAAATTCTTTCAAAAGAGAGTGTATTGAATGTGCAACATGCTATTTCAACAGTGTCTGCAGACATATATGTGTGTGTTGAATAACATACACACATATACATACACATGTATGTGTATTAAGTGGCCACATATATAGATATGTGTGTCCATTTATATTGAAGTAATGTTTGTGCTCTAACAATAGCTCTGGTGTATACTGCTTGTATGTGCAAGGCCTTGTACTAAGATCCTCACAAACCTTATAGGATAAGGAAACTAACAAGAGAAACACGCTTAGCCTACACTTAGCCTTTTGACTTTTGTGAAAGTGAGACAAAATGACATGAGATTTTTTCCATAGATTTGATTAATATGATCAGTAAATCTAAAAAGGAAGAACAAATCACCCTCATGTTTTTCCTCTTTGAGGAGTGAATAATTATGACTTCAGTGTCCCATTTTACTTTTCCTAAATGGCATGCCTTAATACAATGGGATTCTGAACATACTGGTGGTACCTGGAGCTTTTCAAGGGGAAAAAAAATATGTCTAGCGACAATTCATTATTGGTAAGAGCTTTAATCATTAAGAGTTCTTTCAGTGATTATCTTCAGATTAATGGGCCAGGTACATAATTAAATTTTTGTTAACACAAACGTCTTCATTTTCTCATTTACCACTACTTCATTCAAAGTGGGAAAAAAATACTGTGGGTGAAAATTACCAAAAAGAAATGCAGCTATTTTTGCCTATCTGTGAGTTTAATATTTCTAACAGTTCTCTCAATCCTGTCATAAAAGGTAAGCATTTTACTAGCTCTTGGTCCAATAAAGTAGAGATAAAATTACTGGTCATGCCCTGCCAGTTTGCATTGTCATTAAAAGTACCAAATTAATTTAAGAGAATGTCTCTTTACAAGTATGTGGTGTTACCCATTTGTAAGAAACCATTTTCTTACAATACCAACTTATCAGTCATAATGACTAAAATTCTCCAATTTGGTGACACTTTTAACTAAATAATTCAACCAAATTATTAGAAAACAAACCAAATGACTTTTTTTTTCTTTTCAGTTCCATTCTCATTCCTGAGAGCATCTTGTTTTTCATTTTGCATCAGAAGCGTACAGAAAGAAATGGTCTCCCCTGCACGTTCACCTGGCATTAGGGATCACAGGGATGGCCTGATGGCCTTTCACTGCCCGAGTCAGTTTCGTTCTGTCAGGTCCCCTCTCTGTGGACTCTGCTGTACAGCTGGAGCTCAGGGCACTCGGCCATCTGCCCATCTCAGGACAGTGCTGGTCCACCTTTCTTCCAGGGCTCTCTTCTGAGTACATTCACGGTAACTTGGCTAGTAGGACAATTTCTCCAGCAACATCTGAAGCCTTTGTTACTGGATAACAACATTCCCCCCACCCCCAATCTTTTTTAAATTTTATTTTAGGTCCTAACTCCATTCTCTTCTGCTCTCTTCTATCACAAAGTGATTTACGCCATGTGGATTGGGTGAAGTCCTATTTGAACATTTGGAGTGAGCTTCAAGCATACATCAAGGAACATCACGCCACAGGCCTTACTTGGAGCAAAAAAGTAAGTGCCAGGCCCTCTTCCACCTGGGTAACAAAGGCCACACAAATGTTTGTACACGTATTTCTATCTTGTGGTCTAGTAATCTAACCCCTTAGAATTTACCTAAAGGAAAGCATAAGATAAAATGTACAGGTAGAAACTGTTTATGGGAATGTCATTTGTCGTAGGAAAATCTGGGAACTGCCTACGTGACATACAGAAAGAAAATGGTTATGTTGTCTAGTGGGAGAACACCATGAAACACTCTACAGCCATTAAAAATAACATACGTGATGATTACATGGAAAATGATTTTCCAGTTAATGTTAAGTAATAAAGTCAAGTGCAAAGTTTATGAGCAGTAAGATGGCGTATGTATTAAGAAACTGTGTGATAAGAATTAAAGGGAATAGGAATGTTTGAAAATAGATGTGATCTTAGGGTGGTAGAATTATGAATAAAATGTGTTTTTAAATGTTCTTAATTTTTGTTTTGGTGTTTTAAAGTTTATTGGATAATATTTTTTAATGTCCAGGCAATCCTCGTACTTTGCGTGGTATCTTAGTAGTAGGATAAATCCCCAGCTGTGTCTGTTCCCACTTTAATTCCCACATATGATGTTGATCTGGCCTTTGCCTCTTGAGCTTTGTCTTCCTATGTGCATTCCAGAAATCCCTAACCTTGTGGTGTCCTGAGCACATGCAATGCTTAGATCGAACAGATTGAACCAAATGAAATTGTTATTATTTCAAAATTTGCCAAACTCATGTTGTTTAACTTTTACTGCAGTGTACTGAACATATATCATGCTGTGTAACCTGAGTTCCTGGGGGGAAGCACCCTCCCCCACTCCCTCTTCTCCATGACTCAGCTCAAACTTATCTCTTTAAGAAACTTCTACTGATCTCTGCTGGCTCCCCCTCTAGGTTGGGTGGCCCCCCTCTGTGGTTCCTTTGTATCTTGAGTACGCCTCAGTCATAGCCCTTAGCATATGGGATTGTAATCTTCTGTGTGCTTTTGGGACTCTCCCACTTGATTGATCCCAAACTTATCTCTGTCTCCCACCCCTAGAACAGTGCTTGACACAGAGTAAGTGCTCAGTAAAAGACATGCGTTACTTCGGTATAACGTGGGGTCTCTCAGAATCTTCCTTGCCCTTTTGAGTATCTGCACTTGCTTCCTCTAGAAAGTCCCTTTAAATGGTGGATGGGCTACCTGGAGTAAACGCTGAGGAAATGAAGTGACATATTTGTGAATTCCATTCAAAGGTAGAGCTCTGCCTCCCCTGAGAGCTGTACTCTAGCACCAGCCCTCAGTTAATTAAGTTAATTTAAGCATAGTAGTCCTAATACTAAGGCAGAATTTGTGATTTTTCAAGGGAGTGTGGGACTTCTACATTTGTTCTCCAACTCTTGTGCAAATGTTAACATTGATACCTCATGATTGTTGTTTCTTTTTATTTTCTGCTTTTCCTATTTTCTCCGTAACACTGAAATGCACAATGCAAGATACAACTAAGTTGATTAACTATATTTCTTCTGCCCATAACATTATGACTTTTCAGAAGAGAGTTCATAAACATTTGAAGGGTTTTAATGAGGAAGGATGTGTGTGGATATGGGTGAGTATTTAATGTGGACTAATTGGAATTATTTTTCGTGCATTTCCAATGAGATATTCTTTTGTTATAGATCAATGTGTCATAACAGGGAATTGTCACATCTTTGCCACAGAGATAGGTCATCATTAGAGAACAGTAAACTGAAAATCAAGGGTCCCTGTATCTATTATTATTTCATGGTAGATAAATGCAAGAGAAATGAGAATCCATTTGTGGAAAATAATGTCAACAAATGCTTAGCCTATTAATTCTCTAATGGTGCCCATGGAAAATGAATAGAAAATTACTTTTAAATGGCTTGAATACATTTAATGCAATGTACAAAGTGGAGTAATTGTGTTTGCGAATATAAAAGAGAATTGATTATTAGTTACAGAAAAAATAAATGTAGTTGTTTTCCTTTGTTCTAAGTGAATACTTATTTCATCATGTTCATTAGAAATATACTTGTATGCTTTGTAACAGTGACTTTCAAACTTAAGACAGCTCATAGAAAGAAATACATTTTACACACACCCCATACTTGCCATACTAAAACTCACAGTACTAAAATATTTTCTTTTATCACATACAATGCATTCAGATATTTTCTTTTTTATTTTATGTCAGTTTTTATAAAATTCTGGCTGAGACCCACTACACTGATTTCATGACCCACCAATGGGTCACATTCCACATTTTGAAAAACATGCTATAAAACATGAATGTTAGATTTAGACAAAATATAAATGATCCATAGAGTACACATTTGGCATAATGTATTACCATAACAATAATGACAGCTGTTAATTATTGAGCACATAATATGCCATGACAGAATTATTCAGAATGGTAAAAGCTGGACATGTTCACTTCTTCAATAGAAGACTGGAGTGATAACGCTTTGGTCAGATATCAAAAGTGAGAAATGATTATGATAAGAAAAGGTTGGTGTAGAAATAACATCATATGTATAAAATCTTTGGCAAGTTTTAAGACATATACATAGAAACATATTTCCTGATATTTTTGTCCTCTTCTTCTAAGGTTTGGGGGTGGGGGGCTATGAAAAAGTATTTTATAAAAATTATACTTTTGAATATTAAAATGAAATTTCTGTTTTAAATTATTAAAAACTATTTAAAGATTCCAGAGCATAATCCATAGTATAAATCAAACTAGTTTCTCCTCACTTACTATGGTCTGCATATCAGCAAAATGAATGATAAACTTTTATAGCCAGAATCACAGTATTCTTGCAAAGAAGAAGGAAAGGGCTGTTAGAGTTATCTGACCAAATGGCCCTTGGGAAGAAAACATAAACAAGAGCATTTCATGTATTTGGCCATGGATCACAACTATGTAAAAACTATGTATTTATGAAATGATAAAGATCGGGAAAGATGTGATCTTGGAGCTCATGGATACCACAAGTACTGGGAGGTTTTAAGTGACCCATTCCATCTTAATGGACCCAGTCCATTTGAGTACTCTGTATGAATCAGGAAAAGCTTATGGCGACTTCACATCTCAAGTACTTTGAGTAATTGTTGTTTTCTTCTATTTTAGCTCATGGATACCACAAGTACTGGGAGGTTTTAAGTGACCCATTCCATCTTAATGGACCCAGTCCATTTGAGTACTCTGTATGAATCATGAAAAGCTTATGGCGACTTCACATCTCAAGTACTTTGAGTAATTGTTGTTTTCTTCTATTTTCAAATCTGATTTTGAGATTTGCACTCTGTGGGGTGCAGTGGCATGCTACTTGAAACCCTGTGTTCCCAGGGGTGCATGGCTCTGAGAAGTCACCATTCCCCGGAGTTAATAGTTGGAAGTGACTCTGTGCTCCCATCTCCTAACCTTTGCCTTCAGACTGCAGCTGTGCTGGGCAACTGCTACTCTGTTCCGTTGTCACAATGAAATGTCAAATTTTGAGGCTAGAATTTTTGCAGGACAGTGATGGGAGAGAGAGTCTGTGTGTGGGCACAAGTGTGCCGGGGTGGGGATGGGGGGCTTTTGAGGGGAGGAAGCAGCTGTGCGGTAATCTATCTGGAATTTCTTGTTACGTTTACTGTGGTGAAAGGAATCTTGTCATTTCTATGAGCTTTTCTTCAACGTGAAGACAACTGTGAACTAGGACAATGCTACTCCAGAAACTACTTGCAGTTTTAAGTTAGTTTCATTCTTGGAAACTCTTTTTCATAATAATTTATATCATTTCCCCAGCACTAAGTTTCAAATGCAGTTCGTTGAATAAATTGATCTTTTGGCGTGAAACCAATAGAGACACTGTTACTTATTATCCCTTGCAGTTTGGTCAGATTTGTGATATTTATTGGCAGTTACTTCATATCAGATAACTGAAGCTGAAAGATGAAGGCCTAATGTTTGCACTTATAACTACCAAAATAATTCATTTTTTGTGTATCAATTGTCCAGATCATCATTCAAACTCTTATTTCTGTTCTGTGTGGACCCAGAAAAGGGTCATGAAAAGAATTTCATGAATAGGATAAATATGTTTACTTCATTAACTTTCTATTATACTTGACTTATTTCTGTCCTTTCATGTATTGCTGAATTACTTTAGCTTTGGCAACAAGTAGGGTATAATTATTTGCAGAATAGAATAAAACTACACACGGATGAATGTATATAAAGTTTTATGGAATGGTGATATAGTTCTTAATGTTAATAATGTGGGTTTAAAAAATCTATTCTATGCTAATTGTCATCCATCCTAACCTTCCCTGAACATCCAAGAAAATGCAAGTAGTTGAAGGTGGTTAAAATCAGAGACAAGATAGCATTTCATTTTTCCCAAAGCAAGACGTTCATGATCACTTTTTTTCTAGGTGGTTAAAATCAGAGACAAGATAGCATTTCATTTTTCCCAAAGCAAGACGTTCATGATCACTTTTTTTCTAGGTGGTTAAAATCAGAGACAAGATAGCATTTCATTTTTCCCAAAGCAAGACGTTCATGATCACTTTTTTTCTAGGTGGTTAAAATCAGAGACAAGATAGCATTTCATTTTTCCCAAAGCAAGACGTTCATGATCACTTTTTTTCTTCCAGGTAAATATGTCTTTTCTACCTATTTCTCAATGTAAAGGCCAAATGTCCATTAACAAAGCGAAAGTTTTACGGTCTGCTTCTGATCAAATTAAAACTCAGCCAGCGGGTATCCTGACTTACTGTAAATAATGTAGACTCTGTAACATGTCGTTAAATATGTATGTCTTGTAAGTTTTCAAGTCCTCTGGGCTCTTGGCTTCCTCTTGCTATTTTTATTTACAGAAGAAAACTGTTCTCAACCTTTTATACCTAAATTTCATTTAGAATTTGTATCAAATTCACACCTTAGGTTTATTTATCAGAGTGAATCGGCAAAGCCTCGGGTGATGTGTTGGTTATTTGGATCACAAAGCTCCCAAGTCTCCTCTACAGATCTTCCCCCAGAGTGGCTGTCACCAATGTACCTGACTGACCATGGCTGCACTTGGTCTACTTATTTGCTCTTGGGTTTCTAGCACCGTTTGGGGGCGCTGGGTAGCCAGTTACTTTCATTCTCCTGTGGAAGAGATCCGCTGAAATAACATCATCTAACAAAGGAGACCCAAATGCACAGATAATAGAGTTAGGCTGGAAATGGCTGTGAGTTCAGCCTGAAAGAGACCACATAATTAAACCAACATTGCTTAAGCATCTGCTACCCACCAAGTTCTGGGCAAGGTGCTGAGAATACAGAGATGGACATATGACACAGTAGACACAGGTCTTGTCCACCGAAACTCACATGCTAGCTGAAGAACATGTAGACAATGCCACAGATAGAGAAGGACATGCAACATGCCAGATGCAAGCACAAAGCTGTATGCCTGCGTAGACCAGGAAGACATGAGAGGCATGCCCCATCCTGTAATGCAATGTGATTCTCGAGCCAACAGCAACCTGGGCACTTGTTGGAAATGCAGAATCTCAGGCCCCAGCTCAGCCCTCCTGTTTTGGAACCTGCATTTTAACAAGATTCTCCAGGTGATTTATATGAATATTCAAGTTTGAAAAGCACTTCTCTAGTATATTTAAGTTGGGCCAAAGGAATTGGTATAGGGAGAGCATTCACTTTTACTCATTTCATTTATTTAGTAATTAATTTATTCAATAACCATTTATTGGCTACCTACCTTGCACAAAGCATCAGGCATTATATTTATGCTACAGTTTTTACCACCAAGCAGCAGGGTTTTTATTACAGTGCATAAATATATAACAGCAATACAAAGCTATCTTGGAGGCCAGTTAGTTCAGTTGGTTAGAGCATGGTGTCAATAACATCAAAGTCCAGGGTTCGATCCCTGTACTGGCCAGCCACCAAAAAAAAGAAAAAAAAAGCTATATTGGAAAATAAGCATTGCTAATTAGACTTCTGGATGGGCAGGAAGGGCTATAAAGGGACTGACACTTGATTTGGGTCTTGAAGGATGAGTAGGAGTTGCCTAGGGAGACAGTAAAAGAAAGGACAATTCTTGGCAGAGAATTCAGCACGTGCACGTAGGGCATGAACCAAGTACTTTGAGAAAAAGGCTGGTAGTTTTGCAGAGTTGAATGTGGCCACCGGTGAGTCCAGGAAGGCAGGTTGGAGCCAGATGGTGGAAACCTTGTGAAATCTTTATGCATCAGGCTGACTGGTTAGGTTGGTTGGTAAGAGTGCAACCTTGTAACACCAAGGTCAAGAGTTGGGTTCCCCGTACTGGTCAGCCACTAAAATAAAAAAATAGAAAACTCCTTATGCACCATGCTGAGAAGATGGGACCATATGTGGTGTGCAGGGTTGTTTCCTTCACATAGGTTTTTTTTTGTTGTTTGGGGTTTTTCTTGGCTGCTGGCCAGTAGGGAATCAAACCCATAACCTTTGTGTTACAAGGCTGTGCACTAACCAGCTGTGCTAACCGGCCAGCCCATGTAGTTTTTTAAGCCGGAAGTTCAATGCTGTGTATAATGATTTAGGAACTGGGTAAGACAGATGGAAAAGGGAAGAGATTAGAAGCCCTGATACATGTTGGGAGACTTTAGTGGGTGGCTAGGAGGTGAGGTAATTAGTGTATGACCTAGAGTGTGACAGTGGCAATGCAAAGAAAGAGATGGAGTGGCTACTGAGTCAGAGGACAAAGGAGAGAAAAAGAGCAAGAGGGATCAAACCTACACACAGTTTCCCGATGGGGAGGTGCAGGCATCGGGTACAGTGCAGGTCTGAACTCACTGACAGGGCAGACACAGATATGCGTGCTGGGCATCATCTGCGTCGAGATGACAGGTAGAAGAGAGCTCAGAAAGAAGAGAGAAGGATCAAGGGTGAAGCCTTGGGAGACACCATTATTTAGAGAATGGGGTAAATCAGTCATGGAAACAAAGAAGAGATAGAGACGAGAACTGGAAGAATCCAGGGTCTCAACGCTGCAAGAAAGAAGGGCTGGCCACTGATAGCGACTGTAGCAACCTGGGGAGAATAAGGATCAGAAAAAGGCCGTCGTCATCCATGATTGCCACCTTGTTAGTGACCTCCAGAGAGCAGTTTCTGGAGGGTGACAGGTAGATGCTATTTTATAGAATTAAGGAATAAGGAATTCTCGTGGAATGACCTCTTGAGTAGTTATGAGCCAGTTGTCTCGTTTCATGGATTATTACTTATAGGTTCAATTTCTGCCCAAAAGTTTGGGGATTATTTGTGGATTTTATTTTAATCTGTGCTTTATCTTTAGTAGAATAACAGCCAAAGAGCTACGACTTCATACACAATCATTTAATTAGCTGTACTATGAAGCTCTAAGTAAGCTTTTGATTTTAGAACTGTTTTTATTATCTCATAAATACCTTTGAGTTTTAGTATTGACTGATAAGAACGTATAAATATTTTTAGAGTATTTAAATCTTTCTTTCCAAGAATCAAAAAGTAGTAGCTTTTAAAACTGCCTACTTTAACAATCAAGATTATTTTATTTACTAGAACTTTTTCATAACCAAGAACTCAAATTCTCTAAACCTGAGGTCTAGCAAATTAATTTAAACCATCACTCTGGGAATACTTTAGTTAAGATACGTTCATTTAAAATCCTTTCATTTGTAATGCTGAAGGCATTGGTGTACCTGAGGACCTACCATTACCCACTCTCTCCTCCAGCCCCTCTTAAAAATACCAGAAGGTTGTAGTTTAAGGAGGTGGGCTTGTGCTGCCCACAGCAGGTCTGGGGTGCCTGGGTAGGAGGAGACCTCTAGTGAACTTGGCCGTGGGCACCTCTGGGTTCTCATTCATCACTGAGGTGCCACGCCTCTGGGTCCAAACCAATAGCTGGGCTTGTGCTGCCCACAGCAGGTCTGGGGTGCCTGGGTAGGAGGAGACCTCTAGTGAACTCGGCTGTGGGCACCTCTGGGTTCTCATTCATCACTGAGGTGCCACGCCTCTGGGTCCAAACCAATAGCCTCCACTCCATGAGTCTCCCCACTTCCTGAGACTGGGCCCCCAGTAATCACTGCCATAGCTGAATGACTTTTTCCATCTCACTGTCCCTCCCACCCTCGCGTGAGAAAGGACAATGGCAGAAAAAAAAACCTTTGGCCCACACTTTTAGGACACTAAGGGGTGGCAAACCATCCTTTTTAAAAAATGAATCTTATCTTTTTAAATGTCCAAAATCCATTGAGACCCCCTTTGGAGAGGGATCGATGCAAGTAATACTCTTTTCAGTCCAAAGGAGCTGAGTATAAAGGCGTGAATGATTATTTGGTGCATTTGTCTTTATAAACAGGTCTGAAAGCAATCCTAAAAGCCATCTTCTTGAGTTGTTTAGTTTCATTAAACAAGTGCGTACCATCAGGAACTAATGCTTTAAAAGATACACTGACGTGGATCTCAAGTTCTTACACAATTGTTAACAATTCAGTTTCATTTGTTTGTTGTCACGACTGTGCTCATGTCCCGTGGTCCTAGAATCCCCTTCCTCTTGCTTCCTTGTGTAAAATCCTATCCATCTTTCAAGGTCTCTTTAAAACAGTCTTCTCTCAAGAAGCCACTCCGATCTCTTCTTATCACCGTGCCCTGTCCTCAGCTAGAAGTTACCTTGCCCTCCTCAGAAGCTCCATAGCACTTCTTAAAATCTGTACTTCATTTCTGATACTTAGCACTCTCTCCCTTATGAAACAGTTTTATTCACTTCAGTACATATTTATGAAGCACCCACCATGCTTCAGGCACTGTGCCACATTACTGGTGACATTAAGATGGATAATGAGGGGCTTTCCAGGGTTCAGGCTTATGTGATGACCAAACCTGAATTCACAGACAAATGATTACAATATGATATGAAGTATCAAAATAGGAGCATTTCCTATGGGTCCTTGTAATAGAGAAATAGGGAATGTCTTCTTAGGAGAGCTCCAGAGCACCTACAAAAAGAAGAGGCATTTGAATTGAACCTTGAAAGATACGTAAGAGCTTTCCAGATAGTAAATGGGACAAGAACCTTCCAAACTAAGGCACAGCCTGAGCAAAGATTCAAAGACTGAGAGCCAAGTGCCTGTCGTGTCTGGGAACACAGAAGTGTCTTCTGTCTCCTCCCAGACTGTGAGCTCATTGGAAGCAGAGTCCTTTCCGATTCAGCCTGGGGTCTGCAGCAGTGACCCATACCAGGCCTTGGGAACAGATGACGTTCATACGTGTTTGCTAAATCGAATGCATTAATTTATGATCACATTTCCTCATAATGAAATTTACAAAGTTTTCTTCTGTTAACTACAGATTGTGTTGATTGTTCAAGAGCCATGTTTAAAAAAAAGAAGTTTTTACTTCTTCTATCCAGTCATGGTGATGGGAGTGGATGACACATGTTATTACAGGCAGTAGCCATTGGCACAAGCGTCCGTTCTGCTCCTCTCCCTTGCCACCCATTGCCTCCCATTCTCACTTCATATAAACTCAGGAAATACAGGGATATAAACTCAGGAAATACAAGCTAATATTAGACTAACCAAAAAAGGTTTCCTTAAAAAGGGAGAGGGGGAAAAGCGCAGATTATGTTTTAGAGGTTAAAAACAAGCCCTTCATAAAATAGAACACATGGGCAAGCCCCATATAAACTCAGGAAATACAGGCTAATATTAGACTAAGCAAAAAAGGTTTCCTTAAAAAGGGAGAGGGGGAAAAGTGCAGATTATGTTTTAGAGGTTAAAAACAAGCCCTTCATAAAATAGAACACATGGGCAAGCCCTGACCACAGTTTACCTAGATTGCATCCTTGATGCAAACTGAGCTAATCACAGTCCCTTCCTTAGGCATAAGCACCAATTAACCTTTCCTGTGAATTTTGGAACTGAAGCTGAGACAATAGTTACTCTGTCTTAGCATGCCTCAGCTGTAAAACTCAAGGAATGTTGATGCTTCTGTTTTTTTAATTAAAAATGTCTTTCACAAGTAAATAAAATACATATATAATACAGAGCCAGATGCGAATAGTCTTTCTAACAGCTATTATTTTGCCTTAACCCCCACCTCCGCTATTTACCAAGTATGGACAATTTGTGAAAGTACAATACTTTCTTCATGACCCTAAAATCTGAAAGAAAAACAAAAACTTGTATTCGGCTATAGTTCTGAGTGAGCCTCATTTGGCCCAATGAAGCAGTTGTCCAGCTAACTCAAACCACATGTCATTCTTGGTCTTTATATAACTGTTGGCTCTCTACAGTTTGTTTCTTTGATGGGTATACTCTGCTATCTTTAACCCTGGAAAGTTTTCCCATGGAAAATTTAATTTTATCTTTCCTTTTTTTTTATGAGAAATTGTATTTTCAAGCTGCCAGTGGTGGCAGACAAGAAGAAAAGACAATCTGTAAATTCCAGATTTGGTCCAGATATCAGCAGGAAAGCAAGGCCAAACTAATAATTAGAGCTGTTTATCAAGACGATTTATGCAGAATATCTGGATCACTTGAGCAAATTAGATTGTATTCAGTATATTCTTCTGAACTCTGCTCTGAGGGCTTGATCTGCTCTTATGAAAAATTTCTACTTTGGGCATGTAGAACAGAAGTCACCACCTACGTGTTTTGCAGGGCTATCCAGTTACATAAATTAAGAGAACAAGAAGCATAAAAAATGAGTTACTGGCTTATGTGTACTAACATAGACTGTGTATGTTATTCCCAGGCTGTTTTTTATTTAAAGCTGTTATTACTTCTCTGAAGCAACTTTGTTTCTTGTTCTGTCTTTTTTTCATCTGAACCAAAGCTCAGATCCTTCCAGGTTATCAAAAAATAACATACAGAGACATAGAGACCACAGGAGGGTGGGAGGAATGAGGAAGAGAGAAACCATCAGAAATCATTGAAGAAACCATCAGACTTGGGTTTTTAATGACCTTTCCACATGTATTTCTATCTTGAGATAATGGTGTTTGGAGCTTGGCCTCTGAAGAGAACTGGTCAAAATGGGCCCCACATTTCCTTCAAAATCGTGAGACCATCTTTTTATTTTGATTGCATGTAAGTACCATTGATACTTTTATGGAAACCTGAAATTCCATCAATGAATTTCTGTAAATGAAATAGGAAATATTCCCCAAATTGACTTTTTAAAACATTATTAGTAAACATATGCTTGAAATATTATACAGCACTTCATCATAATAGTATTAACAATTCTGTTTTCTAAGGCCCCCAGAAGCTTTGTTTATATTGGCAGAAGAAGTCTCAAAATTTTAAATGATAAAAATCAGAATAGACACAAAAGTCATAAATTCCCTTTGGTTTACACTTATATTATACAGTATGATCATCTGTCAGTTTATTGCAACCTTTTTTCTTGATTATAGCTGTCTTCCAATGAATGCATGACAGAAATATGAATGTAAAATTTGTAAATTCTCATAGAAATTGACAAATTTGGAAATGTATAAGTTTCACTAAGTTATTGATCAAAGTGCTTCTTGTAGAAAATAGAAATTAGATGGGATATCTAAAATATAAACAAACCCTAAATCATGAATTTGTGATGTATTTCTTGATGCTAGGATAACTCTCTGATTTACATGCATAAAAGTTTAGCCCTTAGTTCTGAAATTGGTAGTTTTTTCTTTTAATCCCTCCCTCTTATTATGGTATATGAGAGATTTATCATTTTCATATTTTGTGTGCCATATTGCATAAGGTCATTTAGGATTCTTTGTCTTTGGAAAAACTAATAAATAGCAATTTATAAATATGTTCAGTTGTAAAGCATTATGGGTTCCTATAGTAAGAAGTGATTTTTAAACTGCTTTTAAAGTGTATAATTGGGCACATATAAGTTAACACTGCTCTCTAGAGATCATGAACTGTAAGCCAGGTGATTAATGAGCCAGGATAGTTTAGAGATGGACAGCTAAATAGAGAGTCTGACCAAGAAACAGAAGAGAGCTGTATGTGTGGGTCCATGAGGAGGGAGCTGGGGTGGGGGGATATTAAAGAAAGGATGGGGGGTGATAAAACCCATGAACAGTACCACTTCATGTTGACTGTTCCATTTTGTGGCCTTATCTACAATCTCCACAAATACTTAAAGACAGGTGGCTCAAAATATTACCACCACTAAGCTAGTTTTATAGAAGAAAAAAAAAAAGCTGTGTTATGAGTGACATCACCTATTCCAGGAGACAATCATGTCATACTTTGATTTTCTTGGCCTCTGCTTTTAAAAAATTAGTAAAAACACTAACCAAGTTGTAGGTTGCCTGACCTATTCTTAAAGTTTGAAGTTCATGTTATCTATATCTGTTATTTCTCCCTTGCTTAAACACCCTTGATGTCTCCTTTTGGATAAAGAGATCTACAAAGCACCCGGTGGTGTGACCCAGGGCTAACCCACAGTAGCCACTTCTCTGGCCCCCTGACCCCACACTCCAAGGAAAGCTGGTCACTCCCTCCATTGTGTTCCCAGTGTCCCTTGTTTGTGTGACATGTGATACCTGTCAAACTGCATGTTTTACTTATTTGTGCATTTGCACCCCACTAGATTACAAACTTCTCAAAAACAGGATTTATGCCTATTTCCTCATTGTGTACCCAGTTCCTAGCAAGGCAGCACTTGGTAAGTGTTTGTTGAATGGTCTGTCAAATGAGCCTTACTTATTCTAATTCATTTTCAATCCATTTATTAAAGAGTTAGATTCTATTTAGAATAAATCATCTGCTACCCCAGTTGATGGATGTGAAAAATCTTAGAATTTAAAATGTGAAAGTTAAAAATTTTCAAATAATTTAATTCTCTGGGATAGAATTACAGAAAATTTTAGACAGAAAACTTCTTTGTAGCTTTTTTTTTAACTTAAGCAGATATGTTTCACTTTTTGCTTAATTTTGTCAAAAATACATAAAATGTCTGTCTGAAAGTGTCAGGCTGGCTAGTTACCCAACTGGTTAGAGTGTCACCTTGTAACACCAAGGTCAAGAGTTTGCATCCCCAAACTGGACAAACCAGACAGCCACCAAAAATAAATAAATAAATAAATAATAAAAATAAATAAAAGTACCCTATTAGTCCTACTTTCTTTTCTACAAAATAAATAAATAAATAATAAAAATAAATAAAAGTACCCTATTAGTCCTACTTTCTTTTCTACAAATCCAACAAAATGAATTATTGGAGTAATTTTTATAGATTATTTAGATCCGAATTTAGAGAGCATCTGAATTAACTGGATAATTAAGGCAGTGGTAGGAAAAAGGGGATAAAAAAGAGGTTGTCAATTATATATATAATTGCCACCAGGAAAGCAAAGTGGAGGTTTAGTTTAAGAACTGGAAGTAGTTTCCCTTTCCTAATAAAATCTGAATTCTAAAATAATAAAATGATTAGCAGGTATTTCAGGAAGTAACATCTAATGAAAACATGTTTTAATGCACATTGGTATACAACTATATTAAATATAATATAAACATATTACATATAGTATATATAACCAAAAAATTACAAACTTTCCACATGCTGTACACTATGGTTTTATTATTTTTATAGCTACAGTTCATATATTTAAAAACAGAGGAGAACTTCTCAGATGGCAGAATAGACAGTCCCTAGCATCACTCTCTCCCACAAATCAACCGATTTACAACTATAAAAACATAACATCAAGTGCATATGGAATGGGGAGATGTCCAGGGGGGAAAGCAGAAGCTCCGCAGAGACCACATGCTCTGAGGGGCTGCTGTCACGCAATCCAGCAGATAGGCTTCACCACCGCCACCCGGCTCCATTACCAGCCCGGCCCACTGCACACAGAGTGGGGAGATGTCCAGCAGGGGAGGCGGAGGCCCCACAGAAACCACACACCCTGTGGGGCTGCCACCACACGATCCAGCAGGTAGGCTTCACTACTGCCACCCGACTCCATTCCCAGCCTGGCCTGGTGTGCACGGAGCAGGGTGATGGTCGGCAGGGGAGGCAGGAGCTCTGTGGGGACCACATCACAGCCGTGCAATCCAGCAGCCCAGCCCAGTGCACGCGGAGCGGGGAGATGTCCAGCGGGGGAGGCAGAAGCTCCGCAGAGACCACACCACCACAGCGTGATCCAGCAGCCCACCCCAGTGAGTACGGAGCAGAGAGACGTCCAGCAGGGGAGGCAGAAGCTCCATAGAGACCACACACCCTGTGGGGGAGCCACCGCTGCGCAATCCAGCAGCAGGTAGGCTTCACCACCACCACCCAGCTCCATCCCAAGCCTGGCCCAGTGCACACAGAGCAGGGAGCTGTCCAACAGAGGAAGGGGAAGCTCCACAGAGACCATATGCTCTGCGGTACCTCCGTGCATCTCAGCAGCCTGGCCCAGTGTGCATGGAACAGGGAGACGTCCAACAGGGGAGGTGGAAGCTCGGCAGAGACCACACACCCTGCGGTACCGACCCGTGACCCAGCAGCCCAGCCAAGTCCAAGCTGACCAGAGAGGTGGCTCCCCGGAGAGGCCCAAGACCCGAGGCAACCACACACGCAGGGCACTAGTGGCCAACTGAGCAGTCACTGAGGTAGGCATACCAAATTGGCAACCCCAGCAACATCGTAG
>NW_007731782.1:48438-48660 GCF_000696425.1 Galeopterus variegatus | reverse complement strand
TGTGTTATTACCTTTTTTGAAAAGGACCAGAAATATTAAGATAACTTGCAAATCAACAACACCTCTTATTGGGTTTTTTTTTATTTTATTTTATTTTATTTTTTTCCTTTTTGTCTTTTTTCGTGTCCGGCAATGGATCGCAACCCTCAGTGTCGCACCCGTACCGGACCAGGACCAGCAACGGGATCGCAACCCTCAGTGTCGCACCCGTACCGGACCAGG
>NW_007731782.1:43894-47582 GCF_000696425.1 Galeopterus variegatus | reverse complement strand
ATTTTATTTTATTTTATTTTATTTTTTTCCTTTTTGTCTTTTTTCGTGTCCGGCAATGGATCGCAACCCTCAGTGTCGCACCCGTACCGGACCAGGACCAGCAACGGGATCGCAACCCTCAGTGTTGCACCCGCACCTCGCTCAGCCAGTGAGCGGGAACCGGTCTGTATGTGGGATCCAAACCCTCGGCGGGAGCGCTACCGCACTCCCAAGCAGCACACTGTAGCAGTGCGCCACCAGGCCAGCCCCTTATTTTATTATTTTTTTGTGACCGGCCGCACCGCGCTCAGCCAGTGAGCAGACCAGCCATTCCTATGTAGGATCCGAACCCACGGCGGGAGCGCCGCTGCACTCCCAGCGCCACACTCTCCCGAGTGCGCCACGGGGTCAGCCCAGCAACATCTCTTATTAAATGCCTTTGTTTGATTCTGCATTTGGAGATCTGACCACATAGCATATTCTGTGGAATGAATAAAAATTATCAGAGCCTGGCATTTACTGGGCTTTCTACAATTCTCGGCCCCCTTCCCTTCCCTGACATCTCCCCTCTGCTTTTTACTGGGACACCGGAAGAATTAGTGCTGCATCCAGTCAGTGTGGCTGCTCCTCATGGCGAGGTACATACAGGAATGCAGAAAGCACTGGGGTCATGTGCTCTAATATCCTACAGAAAGAGAAGAGGAGAAAGAGGCAAAGATAAGTTACTCTGTGAGGGGCAGCCCACAGAGATCCTGTTAAGGGAACATCTGATCAGTTAGATTTCAAGTCCACTGTGCAGAAAAGTCCCTGCATGCTAATTGAAAAGTAACCTTGGAAACAAGAGCCTGCTATTGTGCTCTCCCTGGGCTGATACAGAAATGAGCTAGGACACACAAAGGCTAAGTCCAAAGCGGAGTTTCAACTGGTCCCAAGTTCCCTTATGTTTTGGCTTTTATTTTCAACATTTGTTGCATTAAATCTTTTGTGTGGTTCCTGGGTAAGCCATCTGAATGTATCAAAGTTCCAAAAAGTTGAATATGTGGCTTAATAGTTTCAGTGTCCTTTAATGGCTCTTGGAGAGAGGCTCTGAATTCTGAGAGTGATGGAACCATCTAAATCATTGTAAGATTAAGAAGCCAGTATCGTCTCCCTTTTCCACAGAACTGGAGGACTATGTTGGGGGAGGAAGGTCTGTCCCTTCACCAACTGTAGAAGTTATTACGTGCTTATGAGCAAAAATAATACATCGTGGTTCTCAGTGTCTGAAACTGAGGACTGGAATATTGTTTGATGCACAAAGCTTATACGCTCTTCACGATTCAGAGCAAATTCTCAAATTTCACCCCAGTAACATAATAGAAAATATTTAAGATACTTGGGTGGGGGGGTGAATGGTCAATTGCAAGAACTGTGAAATCATTTTCTATTTGACCTGAGAATCCTGATGGAGTCAGGCTGGTCTTCCTTAGGAAAAAAAAAAAACATTGCAAATTATATCTTCAGGAGACAAGATCTCTAGCCTGCTGAGTTTTTAGGACGTGTATTTTGAGTAAGAAAAGAATCTGTCATTTTCAGGGTAATTCTACACTTAATAGGGATTATATAAGTACTTTGAAAAATAGCTTGGTTGTTTCCTTCAACTGAAAACTACTATGGATTAAAACTTCCTGATTGTGACACTTCATAATACTCAGTTGTTTATGAAAATAAGGATGTGCTGTATTTGTTTGTACTCGGTATTGAAAATATATGAGCCTAAGCCACATTTCCATCACTCCCAATTTTTGTTTGCAATTGTTTAACTTGTGAATTAGCTTGTAATGGAATTAGCATATAATTCCTTATCATAGCTATACAGTTCTACTTGAGATTTTAAAAGCAAAATGGTATATATGCCGAGTTTGTTGTATATGTGTGTTTCTACCCTAGTTTTAAGCTTTGTGAGAATGTCATCTACGGGATCCTTTAATCTATTAAAACTGTTCCTTCTCTTGTCTGTCACCTTTTACTTCCATTTGAATTTGTTAGACCTTCCTATTGAGAACAAAGGTTGCACTTCACATAGCAGAGAAAATAAGAATAAGCATAGATCTTGTTGAGGAAGGATCTGGTTTTCGGTTGGTCCTATAACAATCCACACTGGATGAGCCATCTGATGGGTGCCGCACCTCATTACCTTCAGGTTTGGCAAACGTCCAGGTCACGTATGGTCCGTATTTGGGGGTCGGTTTGAGGCATGCATATTTGGAAAACGAGTTCCAGAGAGTGTCAGTATCTCTCTATTGAGCTACTCAGCAAGGTTAAAAAACATCTAATAACTACTGAATATTTTTCACCTCTCTCTCTCTCACTGGGGGTTTTGGTTTCCAGTGTCCTCAAAGAGTTAATCCTCATAAATTGGACCACTTTTTTCTTGTGATTCTAAACTGGCCCAGGTCCAGTTTCATTCCTAGCGTGAGCCTTGGACATGAAGTTGTGAATGTGGCTCTGCTTGTCCCCGAGTCGGCAGCAGAGCTCCTGGCCATGCAGATTCTACTGGCCCAGCTGAGCAGCTAAGTCATGTTGCGTGTTCCCGAGGCAGATCTCCCCTCGGTCCCAGGTCCTCCTGAGCAGACTGATGATGCACAGGTGTGCCCTCTGGGGTCCCTTGGTGAGTCTTGAACCCCAGTCCCTCCTTGGCAGCAGGTTCTGGGTCCCTCTGGCAAAGTCGCAGCCAGGGCCTCAGTCTCCCTGCAGTGCTCTCCACCTTCTGTCTCCCACAGGGTCCTGTCGCATCCACGGCGTCAGTGTTTTCTGTCCTCTCCTCTGGGCCTGGCCTTCCTCCACCCCCCCCTCCTCCGCCTCCTCCAGGGCCACCTCCACTTTTTGAAAATGAAGGCGGAAAAGAGGAGTCCTCTCCTTCACGCTCAGCTTTATTTGCCCAGCTTAACCAGGGAGAAGCAATTACAAAAGGTGAGAAAACAAGACCCTCAAGCCAGTCTCCCTTTCTGTCGGGCTCCTGGCGCACAGATGCCCCAGTCTCGGTGACAGATGCATCGTCCCCATCCCCGACCCACAGGGAGGGGGAGCTGTAGCTCAGTAAGGCAGGAGCCTGCAGTGTTCAGGGGACATGTCCACATTGTTCTCTACAACCAAGGCATCAAGATCCCATGAAATAAAAATGGCCAACAATAGCACTTCTGTCCTGAAGCCGTGCACAGGCTTGTCAAAGAATAACATCATTGATCTACTTTTGGCCTCATGGTGAATGGATAACTAAAAAAAAAAAAAATCATACAACATTTAAACTATATCAGGATCAGGAGCACAAGCATTCTAAACAATAAAGCCATGTTGCCAAAATCTTTATGCTTTGCCCAGGTAATAGGACTGAGGGTGTAGTGTCCCTCTATACTAGGCTGGGAGGCAAGAACCCAAAATTCTAAATTTTTCTCTGGCTCCAACTGGCTACACTATCCCCTCTGAACCTCCTCTACAAAGTAAAGGAATGGACTCATATCTTAAAGTTGATTCCATATTCTGATATATATATATATATATATATATATATATATACACACACTGGAATGCCTAATCGTTTAGGCTGTGTCTGACAATGACTTAGCCATGTGAGATAGTTTGTTTTATCCATAAGAGAAGTAAGCCTTTTTGTTGAGGTGGTTTGTTTTTTGAAGACATTTTTTATCTATCATCTTACCTCCTTAAAGAA
>NW_007731782.1:40994-42264 GCF_000696425.1 Galeopterus variegatus | reverse complement strand
CCTATTCCCCCTCCCCCAGCCCCTGGCTACCACCATTCTACTTTCTACCATCATGAATTCGGCTACTCTTTCCATAAACTTTTAACCAGATGGCAAAAGAAATCACTAACATGTGGGCCTGCGAAGTGCGTGCCCCATTCTGATGTGCTGTGGGATGTCTTGCTCAGTCCTACCGACAGCAGCATGGATAAAACCATAGCCTACCACTGCCACCCACCGCTTTCAGGGCTAATTTAGTGAACAGGACAAAGACAATTCAAATGCTACTGAAAGCTGGTGTCCCCTGCCAATCCAGAAGGCTTCCCTAAAGATTAAGGACCAAAGTCCCTGGAAAGGTTGTCATGGCCTGAAAATACACTGGGGCTTAGATCACTGCTGTGACCCATCACCAGTCTATTTTCCCATTTCCTAAACAGGCAGCAGATTATGCTGCAGCATCAAGTCCAGACTCAGCATGAGTGTCTCAACAAATATCACTCACGTCCCTGCTCCAGTCCCCACCCACCAGCCAGGGTGCCTGATCCCTGACACTGACCCCTTTCCAAGCAGTGGTTCCATTCATTCCCATCACTACAATGACAAGGTAAGACCTGTGGTATTGTCTATAAGCAAAGAATGTATTGAAAACTACATAATTCATGCTGAACTCCATGATAATTTCAGTATGCACTGGATTTGGTTTATCTATCTATCCTTGTCTTTGATGATTGTATCTTTTAATTCTAGGAGTACCAAGAGGACAGGAATGACCTTGTGATTTCAGAGACTGAACTGAAACAAGTGGCTTACATTTTCAAATGTGACAAATCAACGCTCCAGATGAAAGGGAAAATAAATTCCATTACAATTGGTAAGGCAGAACTATGGCTCTGTAGGTTACTATAATGGGTTATTTTGTATGAACGTGCTATGTGTATTTAGTGGCGTTGGTATTTTTTGTTTCCTAGACAACTGTAAGAAGTTTGGCCTTGTGTTTGACAATGTGGTAGGCATTGTAGAAGTTATCAACTCTAAGGACATTCAGATCCAGGTAAGCGGCCCTTCCAACTGTGCTCTGTCCCCCAGCCATGGCTTTGCACAGATCATCTGCTCTACCTGCAAGGGGGGGCTATTTCTCCTCCACATCCATCTAAAGAACTCCTGTTCCCATTCCCTATAGAGACCGCCTCTGTGATGCTGTACCTTCTTCTTAGATGGCGTTACTTATTTTTTTTTCAGTCTCTTACAACTCATCCCGCAAACTCATTTGTGCTGCAGTTGCTGGTTCATC
>NW_007731782.1:38971-40026 GCF_000696425.1 Galeopterus variegatus | reverse complement strand
ACTCTTTTTATACTGTTAATTGCACTTTGCTTTCTGATATTTCCTGATAATGTTTGTTAAAATTGGATTCTGGTTTTATATATCTTTCTCTTTTGCTTCCCTGGGCTTTTTATCACTGACACTTTTAATTAGAGTACATTTGATTGTACATTTTACATTTCAGTAACTGTCATTTAAGAAGTTGGTTTTGGGATGGCTGGTTAGTTCAATTGGTTAGTGTGCAGTGTTATGATGCCAAAGTCATGGGTTCGGATCCCCGTTCAGCCAAAAAAAAAAAAGGCAAATAAGCCAAAATGTAATGAGTGCTCTCTCTGATAAAGCTGCTTTGTGGACATATATGTATTTGTTATATTATTATATGTTTCTGTGTTTGAAATCTATCATAATTTTTTAAGGATATAGTCATGCATTATAAAAAATACTGTATAGCAGGATAAACCATGGTTACCTGTGCAGGAGAGATAGTAACTCAGCAGTGTTGTTCAGAGGCAAGAGAAAGACATTTTACTGAATACTTTTTGAACTTCTGGATATTCAAACCAAGTGAATGTCATTACCTATTTAAAACACTTAATAAATCATTTGAAAAGGGCCTAGATACAATAAGACGGAAAGCAGATTAGCAGTTGCCTGGAGGTGAGGATGGGGATTGACCATAAATGGCCATTAGGGATTTTTGGAGGATGATGGAAATGTTCTAAAACTGGATTGTGGTGATGATTGCACAACACTGTAAATGTATTGAATATCATTAATCGTACATTAAAATGGGTAAATTCTGTTTACAGCTTTTATGCTGTGAAAAGATTGAAAGAGAAAAAAGGGCATGGATGAAAGTTCACCTGATTTGGCAAACTATCCTAGGAAAATAGTACAAATTATGGGGAAGAAAAAAGACTAAGATAGTCAATGGAAATTTTGTAAATTTTTATGGAGAAATATAAGTAAATTCATGAAAAATAATATTAATACAGAAACATGTATTAAGTGCTAGAGCACTGGCCTGGGCACAGTCACATAGCAGTTGTCACTCAGCAAAGGAGAGGCTCTTTGGT
>NW_007731782.1:18559-38858 GCF_000696425.1 Galeopterus variegatus | reverse complement strand
TTTTTTCAGTCTCTTACAACTCATCCCGCAAACTCATTTGTGCTGCAGTTGCTGGTTCATCCTCTCTATTTCAAGGACAGCTAGCTAATCTTCACAGCCCCAGAAACTTGCACAGTACCTACACATAGTAGGCGTTCAATAAATGTTTGATGAGTGTGTTACTGCAATGAATCAACTAATGCAGAAATAAAAACACGAAGAGATTCTCCTAACATAATAGCATCATCCCAAAGAGAATCTTTCTTTCCCCAGGAGGGTTAGGAGGAGCAAAAGTTGTTCTAAAGAATCAGTGAGATAATCAGAAAACCTGGAAAGTAGGATTGGAATTGAATCTGCAAAACAGAAGAAAATCTGTACTCCTTTAGTAATTTTGATTTAGCCAAACGGGATTTTACAATACACCAAAATCTAAAGGACTTCTTATCTTTGGCCAACTATAACTTCTGTCTTTGATTACACTTTTGTAAATTTTTATGGAGAAATATAAGTAAATTCATGAAAAATAATATTAATACAGAAACATGTATTAAGTGCTAGAGCACTGGCCTGGGCACAGTCACATAGCAGTTGTCACTCAGCAAAGGAGAGGCTCTTTGGTCCAGCTCTCCTGATAAGAAACCATCTCTGTTCTTCAAGTGTTCACACACTACAAGGGAAGAAAGACATGTATGTGATGTACTGGAACGCACTATTGACCAAAATGCTGTGGAAATTACAATTACAATCAGGGCTATTTTGAAATTTCTGCTACTGCCTTTTCAGATACATAGGGTGAGTCAGCATTTTAACATAATATAGCAAGGGCCGGCCTGTGGCTCACTCGGAGAGTGTGGTGCTGATAACACCAAGGCCGCGGGATCGGATCCCTATATAGGGACGGCCGGTTCGCTCACTGGCTGAGCGTGGTGCTGACAACACCAAGTCAAGGGTTAAGATCCCCTTACCGGTCATCTTTTAAAAAAAAAAAAAAACAACCATAATATAGCAATATGCTCATATAAATATAAATAAAATATATTAGCATAATGTGCTTGCCTCACATGTCCCTGTTCTGCCTCATAAACGAATCACCTAAGACTCACTGATAATTTCCCCCTGGCCCCTTACTAGCCTGGGATTCATACAGCTCTGATCAGTATGCAAATGCTCTTCATCATTACAAAATAAGCAAATCTAGAAATGACAAAAACATTCCTGCTGACACACTCTTGAAATATAGATATATGTATTATGATTATTTTATTTGTGGCAGAGCCCTGTACTTATCTGACCTTAAACTACCTCTGCCTTTTTTTAAATTTTTTTGCACGGGGGCTCAATTCCAGCTCAGTGTCCAGTTTCTATGGAGAGAGGAGAAAACAGAGAAGTATGGGGACCTGGCTAGACTCCCCCCAAGGAATGCTTTACATCACCTGCACCATCAACAGAAGTTGCTCCTTTGGTCTGCAGTCCAGCCTTTTCTTCAGGGTGAAAGAGGAGATGTCTTTATCACTTTAATTACCATTACAAGAAGGAAAATTATAGAGTTGTAATGTGGTCTTTGGGGGAATAGTCTGCTCCGATGGAGATTTTAGGGAGAATGTCTGAAAACTGACTGTTAGAATAGAAATTTGAAACTAGTCAGAATTTTTATAGCACTTAGATATTTGTAAACAGTACAAAGAACTACCTCCTCCTGTGTAGGGTCCTGTCTACTATATAATAAGCATCCTGAACCCCAGTTCTGGCTCTTGAAATGAATACGTTTTAAAATTCCTAACCACGTATCTCATTGAGGCTCTGCATTCAGCCAGTGAGATTTTTATCCAGCAAAGGACTCATGTGAAAAGAACTGTAGTGTTTCTTATTTATTCTTATTTAAGCTCAGGAAAAATATACTCGATTTTTTTCTCAAGAATAATTTTACCTGTAAATGATGGTATGACTACTCTTTTTATTCTGTGTTTCCTAGAGATTTGTTAAAACTAATGTTTGAAGCAAATAAAAGCAAATGTATCTTATTTTATCAAGAAATCAAATATATGTTTTCAAATCCACTAACAGAGTTGTAAGGTTTTTTCTGGACATTTAGCTACTGTTTCCAAATTAATCCCTTAATTTTGTCTCAGGAAAGAGACCCTGAGGTTTGAGAATCCCCTTGTGTGGTCCTTTCATTCTGTCCCCAAATGATACCTGCCCTATTCAATAGCCTGGAAACTTGCCATTAACCAGCCTTCCCAGCTCCAACACAGCGATTCCTGACACTTGGTTAAGCCCAAGCTAAAGCCGAGATGAATCTAAATTGTACTTATTTGGGGGCATTGTGATTTCTATTTCTTTGCTTTGGTCCCAGATTTTTTTTTTTTTCCTATTTCAGGTAATGGGGAGAGTGCCAACAATTTCCATTAATAAGACAGAAGGTTGCCACATATACCTCAGTAAAGACGCCTTAGACTGTGAGATTGTGAGTGCCAAGTCCTCTGAAATGAATATACTTATCCCACAGGATGATGATTATGTAAGTACCTTTCAAAAGGCTGTCAAGAATTTTTTTGGAGCCTTAATAATGATTAACATTCTTAGCGATTGATTAATCAACTACCTGCCTATGAGCTTTATTTGTGGAATAGTTCATAGGCAGGAGAGGAATTCAGGAAGCTGCCTTCCACATCTCTCTCTGCTATTAGCTTCTCGACTACGCTCACTCCTGGATTTCTGACTCCCAAGGCAGTTTACTAATAATTACTTTAATGGGCTAGCTTTTATCAAACAGCACAGCGCACCCCTGAGTTCGTATTATATAAGACTAAATGTTTTCCTGTGCTCTGGTGGAGGCAAACAGGAAAGAGGGAGAAATGCTTTGGGGGGAAAAAATGGATGGGAGAGGAAGGGATAATGAGTAGACTATCTGTGTAGGTATACTTAAGTCAGGGGTTCTCAAACATAGCATAAGAATCAGCAGGGATGCTTGATGAAGAGGCCAACTCCCAAACCCTGTACCAGCTGGATTCAGGAGGGTTGGAGTGGGGCCCAAGAACCTGGAATTTTAACAGGCATCCCAGGTGATTCTAATACCATCAATCCACCCAGCAGCCCTTCTGAGAAACCCTAGCATAAGTGATTTTTCCCCCATCTGTTTTCTTTGCTACTTCTCCCCAACAAAGCAGCTTCTAGAAGAAGCAGGCAGATATTCTCACACATTGAAAGAGGTCTAAATAAATAAATACATTTTCTGGATTATGGAGACAGGTGGATCTGCTCCTTGTTGCAGAATAAGTAGGGAAATAAGTACAGAAATAATTCCCTCTGAGTCTAACTGGGCAAGGGAACAGTAAACCAGGGAAGGATGAAAGAAAATGTAATTTAGCAGGCACACCTTTGGAAGAGGGGGTCCCCATCAGCCTGAGGGGTCAATTGCTGGCCATCTACACAGTAGTCAATGTTCAGGTTGACCTCCTGAAGCTGGCACCATGACTGCGGCCATGTTCTTCTTTCCCCCACCTGTCACTAATTTGTTCAGCTCTACCCAGCCACATACCACATATTGCAGCCTAGAATCATCATTTCAATTTCAAAAACAAAACTCTGCAAGCATTGGGCCATGCTTCACTACTGAGTGCATGGACAGTCTAACCCTGAGCTAGAGAAGAGTCCCATTTTGGGTTCTCCACCTGAAAAAACTACTGAAGAGATAAAGCCAATGCAGAACAACTTCAGAGCAGAAGAGCCAAAATTTGGGGCGATCCCTGCCCTTTGCAGCTGTTTAAGCAGAAGGCTGATATGCATGCGGACTGGGTCTGTTAAGAAAAGCAATGGAGTTCGGATGAGTTCCAGACTAATGAAGCTGGAATCTCTGTGCGTGGAACCCAGGCATCTGGAGTTTTTTAAAACTTCCCAGGTGAGTCCAATGGAGCCTAGATAGAGAACCACTGGCTGAAAGGATGAGTATAGGTCAAAACCTGAGCTCTTACTTTGAACAAGTGACGTCTTACCTGTATAGGTGAGTTACCTCAGGCCCTCTTCATGTGCTTTCAGTTGGGGGTGGCAGAGAATGATACTGAGGCCCTGCCATGGCATTATAAAGTGGGACTGGATAGTGGGGATAATTCATCCTGAAAGATATGTGTCCCAGAGAAGACCCATTATCATATTACTATCACCTCACTGCCAAAAAAAGATTTGGGACAGCCGTAGTGCAGTTGCTATCAAAGAGGTGCCTTTGCTCAGGAGCATTCTCTACTTGGCCTGGTACTTCTTAAGAACAAATACCAAGCCTAGTTAATGCATCAAGAAGAGCCCCAGAAGGGATGCTGGCTACACACACACACTGGGTTATTAAGATTGTGGTTTCTTTACTTCATTTTAAGATTTGTCCATTGCAGATTTCACTCAAGGAGAATTCATTGCTCATTCTGGCAAGGGCCTTTCCTACATCTAGGAGGACAGGCACTCATATGTGTGTGTTCCACTGACACCTCCCTCTCATGAGCATAGGCACCGGCTTATCAGACGTGGAGGGTTTCAACAAGCACTGTGTGGACAGTAAGTCCAGGGAGGCCCCAGAAGCTGGGGCCAATGGGACTGTTCCTGGCCTTCCTCTTCAGTCCTCTTCTGAAGGAACTGGAGAATCACTCTCTGGGGAAGGAGAGACTCCAGACTACTTTTATTTTGTCTATTCTATATTTTCCTTTGAGTGTGTGTTGGGGGGTGGGGTATATACATCTGGGAGGAGGGTGTTTGTGTATGTTTTGCAGTGGGAAGAGTAGGGTGGTGGGTGAGGCTTGCAAATTTATATACAACCCTAAGCACATTTTTATAATTCATCAGAGTAAGCAGGTAACTCTAGGATAAAGCCTTTCTACCCTGTGTGACTGGGAACACCCGGGAGCTTGTCAGAAATGCAGATGCTCATCCTTTCCCATACCTACCGAATCATAATCTGCATTTTAACATCCCTGGTTGATTCATTTGTGTGTTAAAATTTGGTGGAGAGCAGTGGGTAAGAGAGACTGCCTAGGTTTGAATTCTGGCTGCCATGCTTACTAGCAGTATCATCCTGGGCCAGTTTCACCTCTTAGGCCGCTGTGTCCTATAGATGTCACCTCAATAACACCTCACTCATAGCATTGTTATAGATCCACTCAGTTCGTATATGTCCAGTGCTTAGCAGAATGCCTGGTTCTTAGAAAATGCTAGCTTTAGTGACAATACTGGCATGCAGTCACAGAACTGACAACTGACATATGTGAGTCTCCATGAAACAAAGACCTCTCCATGCTGCAGATTTGGGCTCCATCAAATTTCTTTGCCCATCACGTGGCACTAATCAGCCTTCCATCTGTTTGCAAAATGAACCCTTAAACAACTTTGTTCCTCTTGCCTTTTTTCCAGAGAGAATTTCCTGTTCCTGAACAGTTCAAGACAGCATGGGACGGATCTAAGTTGGTCACTGAACCTGCAGAAATCATGGGTTAACTTCCAGAGAGACCGAACCCCCTCACCTGAAACCGCATATCAAACAAATAAGCAACACAAAACAAAAAGCAGCATTAAAGAGCTAGAAGTTGCAGTAGCACCTACTGCTTTAGATTTGGCCTCCAACAATTCTGTTCTATAGAAGCAGCATTGTTTCTGGCAGCCTTCGTGGGCATTTTGTGATATGTACATTTCATTATTTGCTTTTGTGTGTGATTTTAGTTCCACATGATGACTCGTGAGCATTACAGATTTAAAGGGAAAAAGAAAAACAAATTCTGTTCCCCTGCTATCATTAACACAGTTACTGATGGGTAAAAATAATGCATGATTCACTTTTGCATTTATGTTTAATTGCTAGTTGAAATACAACATGAGAATCTAAGATGTACATTTCACCTTTTAGAAAATTCCAAGATGTTGTAGTACTAGTGTGCCCTGAAAAATGTATCATTTTTTTTTCTTATTTTTACCACATGTTCATCTTTTATCCATGAGAATGCATTTCAACCCACATTTTTTAAAAACATAAGAAAATTCCATATTAAGGACCAAATTCAGTTTCTTGGTCCTTGGAAGACCTACATTCTTTACTGCTACTAAAAATGAAAAGAAAATTTTAACTATTTATCTTAAACATTTTTCCACCCTGTCAATTGAAAACTTACTTTTTTCTGCATAGAGATTTTTAGGCTTGGTGGGAGGAAGCGGTTTTTCTGCTACATAATACCTCGTAAGTTTGCTCTTTATCAGTTCAATTTTCATTTTCCGGTTCTGAACCTGTTAAATATCAGATGCCTTGTAAATGATGTCTTTAATGTCTTAGCATAGACTAACTTCTTTTCCACTTGCCGGACTTGCTAACCAGTCTCAAAAATGACATGAAAAAGCCATAGATGTATTACTTCTTCCAAAACCTAAGGAATCGTTTGTTGGTTTGGCTTGCTGCTCCTATTTTGTAGTCTTGACATTACATGCTTTTCAACATAAGAGCCACTATGATATTCCTTTGTATCTTTTCAGTATGTAGTGCTGAAAAATCTGCAACTTCTTGGATTGCATTTAATGAATTATAGTATAATGCTTGCAGACCCAATACAAGCATATATATTGTGCCTCTTACAGCCTTTGGAATATATATTATTTCCGTTTTTAAAATATCTTCTATATCCAGATGGTATTCAGATTACTAATGCTCATGTACCAAGGTTTTGCTATAAAAGTTTTGTCCATATGAATAATGTTGTGGCTTTAGTAAATGTCATTTTTCAACTGTAAACTTACTCTGAAATAAAGTAAAATCTAATTGTTTAAATACTGTGATGAATTCTGGTTGTTAAAATTATTTTTTTGCACTTTGCTTCCTGCTCATATATATATGATTTAGGAAAGATAGCTGAGTCCTTCTGGGTGAATTAAAGAAATTATCCAGCATGCCATCAGCTTCCCTGAAGAATGGCTTCTTCTTCAGCACAGATATCAAATAAAGCCATTTTCACTTGGAATGATAGTCAAAAAATTCTAGAATCCAGTTTTATAAATCAAGGCCTCTTCAATGAGAAAAATCCCCTTCATAGATCTTTGTTAATGTAAATATCACAGAAAATAAATGAGTTTATAAATGTAATACTATATATACTATATATTACAAATGTATAACATAAATATAAATAACTTAGAATAAATTTATAAATAAACTTCTGGAAGAAAAAAATTAAGTGGGAAGAAAAGACTTTAAAAAGGACATATTACATGCCCATTGTACAGCAATAATTTTATGTTGAGAAATAAGTCAACTAAATTCTTAGAGTGTGTTAGCTGGTCTTGGAGATGACATCAGCTTTTCAAAATGCTTCACCACATATCTTGAAAATCTGGACTTGAGATTCAAACAATTATTTTACCAGCCCAGGATGCCTTAAGTCACCTACTTAAGTGACTTAAGAGTAGGTTGAATTTGTTGAAAAAACTTTGACAATGTATAAACAATTACCAAAGACAATGCTGCATTTCCAACATGCTTTTTTTCTTGCATCATGTTGAATTCCAATGTTACCTATGCTATGACCTAATAAATACTGTAAAAGGGTTAAGACATCTACACTTAGCAGAATTGCATGTCACACACATTCACAAAGAGTAAGAATGAAAATCAGTGTCAGAAAATTAAGTGCAGGGCCTCCCATATCTCTTTACTTTGTAGTATTTACAGGATAAAAATGGTAATGCAAAAGAGATCGGCCTTTGTTGTCTTGAAAATCCTTTCCGTGGTAATACCGTCCCCTTACATAATCTATTACTGAAAGTCTTCCTTTCACAGCAAGATGTCTTGCAGCGAATAAATGCTCAGCACTTCTTATCTATGGAACTGATAGAAAATACATACAGTTTTATTCATTTATTCTTTTTTTTTTTCTTTTTTGTGACCGGTAAAGGGATCGCAACCCTTGGCTTGGTGTCGCCTGCACCACGCTCAGCCAGTGAGCGCACTGGCCATCCCTATATAGGATCCGAACCCGCTATGGGAGCGCTGCTGTGCTCCCAGCACCGCACTCTCCTGAGTGAGCCACAGGGTCGGCCCTATTCATTTATTCTTTCATTCATTGAAAATGTCTACTCCAACTTCTTAGAATCTAGGTGATATATCTATGGAATCCTCTTATGTTAAAGATGAGAATGCTGAGATCCAGTGACATTAGCAACTTGCACAAGGATAAGTAACAGGGTAGAGGTAAAGTGAGGACTAGAACACACACACGCCTTCTCATACACTGCCTCTTATGTGCACACACCCACATACACGCCTTCTCATACACTGCCTCTTATAACATGGCTTCTAATCTCACCTTATTTCTGAAATTCTTCGAGGTCATCGAGTCCAGTGGCTTCATCTCATTCTTCATCCTCTGAGATTCTTGACACTGCTTTTTTCTTATTAAACTCCCTTTGATTTTGTGATACACAATACTTCTCTGGCTCCTTTCCCTCCTAACCATTTTTGTTTCCCTCTCAAATCCTCATGCGTCTCTTAACTTCATCTCCTCTATATAGCTGACTCTCAAGTCCACGTCCCCAACCCAAATCCATCTCCCCAGACTCTTAATTCCAACTGTCCACAAAGTATTTCTACCAGCTTGATCCAACTTCACTCAACATGGCTAAAATTAATGCACATTTCCCACACATATCCATACCTTCCTCATCTGCCTCTCCAGTTTCAGTCAATGGCCCCCTCACACTTCTCATCATAGATTTAAAACCAGCCATTTCATGCAATAGGAAACACTGAAAGATAACCCAATCTGGGGGAAACCATGATTCAGCAGGCTATCTTTGTGACTTTTAATTGCAAATGGAGAGTAGGCAGTTGGATATATAAGTCTGAAGTTTTTTCTCTTGTCTCCGATACCAAATCCTTAGGAATGATTTCATAAATTTAATATTCCAAAAGTGAATTTCATTAAACACGTTCATTCCAAAAGAATTCTTTTAAATCATTGGCACTTTCTGAACAACTTCATATACAGACGCAATTTTAAGGGCTTTAATTGCTTCAACTGAGACATGCTAATTTTATAATCTTTCACAGATTTCTTTTGCACATTTAACCATTTAGATGTTTCTGTACATCATGAAACTTATATCTGTGCTACTAGTGGAAAGTAAGCCAGCTCAAATTACCCAGTGATAATTCAGCCAGATTTCTCCAAATGGTTTTGTTCCTCCACTGCTTGCTTAGTGACTTGGCACAGAATATGTAACTAACAAAGGGTAATATTTGCCAATCAGAGACTTTTTTTCAGGTTTCTGTCCAGTACAATGTATCATTTATATTTAAAGATGACTTTTACCTAAAACTACAACTTTGAATATTTGAGTTCTAAATCCAATTTATTTCAATATCTTGGTTTTTAGGACCATCATATTCAAACAATGATACCCCATAATGACATGAAGATCCAGATTAAAGAAATGCATTACTTACTAAACCATAATACTAATCTTTAAATTTCATTCACCAATATCACAAAGGTTTTTTATTAAAAATTAGTAATCTCCTATGATATTAATCATTTATCCTGGCAACTAATCAGAAGGTGTGCATTTAAAAATTTTTTTTGTTATTATTAATAACAATACTATGGCCTCATTTCTTTCACCTACAAGTCAATAAACCTATAATAGGAAGTCTTCCTGTGAACATAACTGTTCTGTAGAGTTGTCTGAGCAGAGTAGATTTGAGAAGACCGCTCTTTCCTGCTCATTGTCCTTGTGGGGCATAATTATCTCCACACATGTATTACTCCGTTTTGTGCTGTTATAACAGAATACCTGAGACTGGGTAATTTATAAGGAACAGAGGTTTATTTGGCTAACAATTCTGGGACAGCTGCACCTGGTGTGGGCCTCAAGCTACTTCTACTCATGGTGATAAGTGGCAGGCAGCCAGCGGATACAAGCAGACCACATGGCGAGAGGAAGCAAGAGAGAGAGAGAGGAGGTTCCAGGGTGTTTTAAACAACCAGCTCTTGCGAGAACTAACAGAGTGAGATCTCACCCAGGGTCCCCCAGGGAGAGCATTAATCCATTCATGAGGGATCCACCATCATGACTCAAACAGCTCCCAACACTGCCACATTGGGGATCAGATTTCCACATTAGTTTTGGCGGGGACAACACATCCAAACTCTATCAACGCATAATGAACAATATGCATCGCCTAGCCAAGGTGACACTAATGACACATGTCCTCCACCAGTCTTCCCAACAGGCAGCTGATATTACAACAGCCCTTGCTTCAGGAATTCCTCTTCAATTTAAAAGCTGTAGAGAAAAGAGGAAATATCAGTTAGGTGGATGCAGACTCTCATTTTCAGGAGAGTGATTGCCTTCTGCAATCCAGTATGATAAAATCTATTATCCAAACATTGCAAGGATGATGGGCTCAAGTAAAAACAATCTATGATCCCTTAGAATAATTAAAGACGTAGTCTTGAAGCATTAATAAAAACATGTAGAGGTCTGAAGAAATGTTTTACAGAGCCAAATATGAGATGCATCTTCAGAAAGAAGATATAAATTTATGGCAATACAGCTTTTAAAGGAATTGTAAGTTATGTGTATTCTCCATGTTCTGGATACAGAGAAAAGGTGGATGAAATAACATGGAGTTTCTACACTATTATGAATCTCACTTCTTTAGCTCTGACTAGAATAGCAAATTGAAACAGAGAATTTAGTATTTATCTGGCTAATTTAAGCAAAAAGAAAATAACTATATATGCGTACTGAAAAACAGTATTTGAAAACCTAAGTCATCCAAATTACCTACACAAATTCAATAAATAAGTGGTCAACACTTTTCTCTATTCAGTTGTGGCTGGTAAAGCATCTGAAGAATAAGAAAGGAATATATTAATGGAAGCCCATCCAGTGAATGTGGAATTCAGGGAATGATGTCCCATCATTAACAACTAAAATCTGGTTCTTAGAGTTATCAAAATGTTCTTTCATTTGTTAGCATCTAAAATAATTACACCAGCAATATGGTCTACATTCTGCAGGCTGTTTCCACCAACTGGCTAGACAACCATTTTCTCAAATTAAATTAACCCCATACTCTGTACTTTACAGAAATAACTCTCTCTGTTTCTCAAAAAGGTTTCAACATCTCATCAGATAGAGATATTTCCCATAGACTTATCTTCAGTAAAGGAAAAAAAAAAAGCTCAGCCAGGTGACGTGATGTGTGCCTGTAGTCCCAGTTACGTGGGAAGCCAAGCTGGAGGATCACATGAGCCCAAGTATTCGTGCACTGTGCCAATTGGGTATCCACACTAAGTTCGGCATCAGTATGGTGACCTCCCCAGAGCAGGAACCTCCAAGCTGCCTAAGGAGGGATAAAGAGGGAAACACACACCCAGGTCCGAAATGGAGCAGTTGCAAACTCCCCTCCTGATCAGTAATGGGATCATATCTGTGAACAGCCAGCACTCCAGCCTGGGCAACACAGCAAGACACTATCTCAAAAAAAAAAAAAGCTCATACTTCCTAACCCTTCGAAAAAGTAAAGGCAGTCTTTCATTTATTGGAAAGAGCTTTGGCATGGGAACCTGAAAATCTGATTTCCATTCTGGATCTGCTACTAACCAGAGGTGTGCCCATATGACAAATGCCTGTGATACCTTTAAAGATATAATTCTTTAAAAATGAAATCAATGCATAAAATTTTCCAGTATGAAATTAAACCAATATACAACAAAACTGCCTTTGGCAGAGCCACTAGCTATCCACCAAAATCTGTTCTGTCCTTTTTCTTAATAGATGACATTTCCCAGCCTCTCTTGCAGTTGGACTGCCATGTGACCATATTCTCCTTGAGGGAATGTGAGTGTTAAGTAATGTGGTAAAACTCACTTCAGAACTCAGTCTTTTAAGAGAGCTTGTTTTCTCCATAATCCCTTTCTCTTCCATTAACCAGATCCTGGTCGTGCAACCAGCCTCACTCATGCAGATGACAATACACTCTGGTTATGCAAGAAGATTGAAAGAGCCTGGGTCCCTAAGTTGCAATATGGAAAACAGCCACTCATTGACCTGAATCTTCCCTAAGTAGTTACACAAGAAATAAATTCACATCATACTTAAATAATTACAAATTTTGATTTATTTATCAGAGTACTTTAACTTACCAAAACTAATATTCCACGTATGGAACTCTGATTTACTGGTTCAGTCACTAGAAATACCTTCTAATAATTTGAAAAGATGTGCACAATACATTATTAAGTAAAATAAAAACATGTAAAAACAGATTGAATAAACATTTTTATTAAAATGTTTGAGTCAATTAAAAGAACAATATGTATTTGTATATAAAGGCATAAAATATATATATTTGATGAGAGACAATTTACTATAGTGGTTGTGAGGATAGAACCTAGTCTTACCACTTATTAGCTGTATAATTTTGGGAAAAATCACTTAATTTCTCTGTACTTCAGTTTTGTTCATCCCTAATATAGAGATGATGATAATAGCACTTATCCCATTAGTTTGTTTTGTAGGTTAAAAGAATTAATATATGTAAAGTATATAATAGGTTATAGAAGTATTAGTTACTATTATTATTATCATCATTATAGCACAGAGAAAAATATGGAAAGGCATGCTAAAATGGCAACAATGACTATCTTTGGGATATAGATTAGAGAGAAGGATCTTTCTAGTTTCTACTCCTCTTTATATGAATTTGTCAGAACACGCATTTGATTACTAAAATTCCCACAATCCTTTGTGATTATCAAATAATTTGTAAAATACATTCAAAAGAAGGTAACAATCTTTTAGTCCATCAGATCACTTTTTGTCTGTTTCAGATTGCAGGTTCCTATTTTAAAAGAGTATACATTAAGAAAAATATTTTGTAATCAACATGAAAAATATATAGTCCAAAGGGAAAAATCAAATAATTTTTTAAATGCTTATTTGAAAAAAAAAAAAGTGGTATAAGCTATTTACCAACACAATTGCTTAGTACCTAGTGATTTCAATTCAGCGAATCCAACATTTGTTAAACTCTTTATGTGGTTGGTACTGATAATACAAGGGGCAAGAGTTATAATCCCTGCCTTGAGGAAAATATAGCTTAAAGAATGGTTTAGAAAAACTTAAGTTTTTTTATTTCTTTCTTTTTTTTTGTCTTTTGTCTTTTTCCGTGTCCGGCAACGGATCGCAACCCTCAGTGTTGCCCCCGTACCGGACCAGGGACCGGCAACGGGACTGCAACCCCCAGCGTTGCCCCCGCGCCTCGCTCAGCCAGTGAGCGGGAACCGGTCTGTATGTGGGATCCGAACCCTCGGGGGGGAGCGCCGCCGTGCTTCCCAAGCGGTGCACTTATCCAGTGCGCCACCGGGCTGGCCCCTAAGTTTTTTTATTTCTAAAAAATGTGGAAAAAACAACTATATACTTTCTAAAACACTAGAAAAGAGAAAATGAACAAGAATACAGTTATAAACCAAAGAAAATAAAAGAACAAGAAATAATAAGATACAGAAATAATAAAGCAAGATGAAAACTAAGACCAAAGAGGTAACAATAAGTATAAATGTGATAAATTATACCATGAAAATACAAAAACTCAGTTTGACAAGTGTAATAGAAATAATAAAGCAAGATGAAAACTAAGACCAAAGAGGTAATAAGTATAAATGTGATAAATTATACCATGAAAATACAAAAACTCAGTTTGACAAGTGTAAATACTGTTTCTAAAAGCCTCATCTAAAACACAGTATCTCACAATGTTAGAACTAAAAGGATGCACAAAGAGATAGTAAATGAATGCAAACAATGAGAATACAGGGATTATTAAAATGTTAATAATATATATAATAAAATAAAATTCAAAGCAAATGTGTTAAACAGAACAATAAGGTTATTTTATAATGATGAAGGATATAATCTATACTGAAACTGTCAGAAGTCTTCATATATTTTAGTCTTCTCTTGCTGCATAACACATTAGAACACATTTGCATCTTGAAACAATACCCATTTATTATGGTTTCTATAGGTCAGAAGTCTAGGCACAATGTAGTTGAGTCAGGGTCGCACAAGACTGAAATCAAATCCAGATGCCAGCAGATCTGTATTCTCATCTAGACCTCATCTAGGGCTTGAAATCTTCTTCCAAGCTCATTAGCAGAATTCACAATTAGCAGAATTCAGTTCCTTGAATTATAGAAATGAGGTCTGTTTTCTTGCTATTGGATATCAGCTGGAGATTGCTCTTAGCTCCTAGAAGCTGCCTTCAAGTCCTTGCCTTGTGGTCCCTTCTCCAGGCAGTTCACAACAGAGCTGTTGGCTTCTTCAAAGCCTACATGAAGATCTCTCTCACTTCAGATCTCTCTGGCCCCTTCCATCTCTGACCTTTAAACTTCTATTAAAGGGCTTATCTGATTTGGTCAGGCCCACCCAGGATAATCTACCTCTGGATTAATTTAAAGTTGGTTGATTAGGGATCTTAATTATATCTGCAAAATCCCTTCACCTTTGCCATATAACATAACCTAATTATAGGAGTGCTAGCCCATTCACAAGTCTCTGTCATACTGAAGAGCAGGGGATTATATACTCAGCATGTGTAACAGGTAGCAGGAATTTTGGAGACCATTTTAGGATTCTACCTGCCACAGTTTGTGATTGTTTTTCATGAATATATATTAAACAATAGCTGTTAAAAATGCAGAAAAAGTTGTGTTTTTTAAAATATGAAAGTAGTGTGCTCTAATATATATTTCTACCTTTGACAGATTGAGTAGGCAAAAAATATTTGACTACAATGTAGTAAACCTAAATTATATAATTAACAAAAATTATTTGAAAGATCACTAGAACTGTAAAAATGGAGATTATGGCACGGTCTATGCCATGGCAGCATCCTAAAGGAATCATCTTGAGCTGCCCTCTCTGAGCTGGCAAGGTCACTGGAGGGAGAGCTGTTGGCAAGGCCACAGCTACGAGCACTTGCTACAACCGTAAGGGCTACTGCCTCGGCTTCATGATACTGCTTTTGCTTTCTCTTTCGATATTTTGGTTAGTGTGGCAGTTCTCTGAATTCCCAAAAGATTATAAAAATAACACAAATGATTTTGCGGTCATTGAACTAAACATTCCCACAGAGGATCTGAGTAAATTGGACAATTTAAAATTATCCCCTTATGATAAATTGACCACACCAAACATATGTCCCCAAAGCACCACTCATGACTAAATATGAGCTGCAGCCTAAACATGCAAAGTTATTTCAAAAAGGAAATTTCCATCCTCTCCCAACCATCTGGGTAAATGGATATATGGGATACAAAATGGGGAAAGGAAAAATTTGGTATCCCCGTAGGGGACATCCAAAATATGATGTAAGTTGGCAAACATCATTTGCTGGAGATTATATTAATGGCAAGAGAATGGTTGGTGTTAATGGGAAATAATATGATTGGGATAAATTAAGTATATGGGAATGAAACCGTAGAATTCCCTTTACTTGGTGGTGTCCAATTTTAAATAAATCATTAAGAATCAGGTGTTGGCATAAAAATGTATGCTGTAAAATTATTAAATCTGCAAAATTAGATCTTAGAAAAATAAGAGAGTGCAACTGGTTTTGTGAGGGATGGTGCTGTGCACAATGACACTTTGACATTTAGATCTAGATTACAGGGCCACAGCCAATGCATAACCTTAAAATGTGCATGATAATGCTGCTTAAATATCCACTGTTCTTTTTCCATATGAACAGTAGGTTCATTCCATTAGAACATAAACTCATTAGACCCATTAGAATTTAAATGTTAACATTTTTCCTTTTAGCAAAGTTGTATTTACATTTAAGAATAGATATAGGTTATCTAACACTTTGTAACCAAAATAGCTGCCACCCTGTTAATAGGGTGGATATTAACCACAGCTTGCTAACAGAAAAAGGTCACAAGATAACTTCAAGACAATGAAGGGATAGTTTTGACCTGATAACCTGATTCCAGGAAAAAGAAGCACAAGTTGATCACCTGAGAGCTGACAAAAGGAAAGGACTGGCTGACCTCTAAAAAAGTTTCCTCCCTGCTTTTTGAACTATTGATTTAAGCTTGCTGATACAATAAAAATAGTACCCAAAAACGCCCTGCAGAGAAAAATCTAAATAAAAGGCATTGTCTCATGCTCTACTGGGCTCCAGCTGCAACGCGCTGACAGCCCGCAGAGAGAGAACGTGCATATTGATGCATTGAGGTCTCCGTCTATGTTTGTTATTTTTGCTGACCCTCTCCATCCCTTTTCGGGTACCCACCCCTCGCTGAAGCTGGACTTCAGCAAGATTATGCTTATTTTCCCAGTGTCTTATACATTTAATTCTATATTAGATAAAATGAAAATCTTAAAGAGTCTAAAAAGTAAATATTACATGGGCCATCACTTCTGAGTGCAAGACAATAAAGCGAAAAGAAGAAAAGATTAACAAAAGTAATCCAAGCACTGAAATAACTCTCTTTTAAATAACTCTTGAATCAAAGAAGAAAGTGATACTGCAACAACAATTTAGTGACAATGAAAACTCTGTGTATAAAAGTTTAAGCATTCTAGCCAAAAAGCTGGGGAAAGGAAACAAAACAATAAAGGAATATAGGAAAAATAAATTGATAAAGCAAAAATTCAACAATTTAAAAAGTTAAAAGGTTATTTTTTTATGTTTGAAAAAGCAGTGAAGAATGTGAAAAGATCTGTACTGCCTTAACAATGAGTGGTAATCCTTTGGGATACAAAGAAAAGCATCCTCATTTGTGGTTTGAATTTGTTAAAATAAGCACATATTACTTTTGTAACTAAAAATAGATGAGGCTGCCCGGTTGGCTCAGTTGGTTAGAGCATGGTTATAACACCGAAGTCAAAAGGTTCAGATCCCTGTACCAGCCAATCACCAAAAAAATAAAATAAAAATAAAAATAGATGATAGGGGGCCGAGCCCATGGTGCACTCGGGAGAGTGCAGCGCTGGGAGCGTAGCAACGCTCCTGCCGCGGGTTCGGATCCTATATAGGACTGGCCAGTGCGTGTGCTCGCTGGCTGAGCGTGGTGTGGGCGACACCACACCAGGGGGTGCGATCCCCTTATCGGTCACGAAAAAGACAAAAAAAAAAAAAAAAAAAAAAAAAAAAATAGATGATAGGTAGGCAAATAAATAAGGATTATTCTGGTTTTTGAAGGTTATCTAGAAACTGTCAATTATTATATAAACTATTTTTTCAATATCTTATGGAACACATTTAAAAATTAATCATATTCAAAGTTAATATTTCAAACTCCAAAATGTAAAAATTACAAAAGCATTGTCTCTGAGCTCAAGACAATAAAGCTACAAAATGAGGCTTAAAAAACCAACTAAAAGGTTAACTATTTTTGACAGGGAGTTCTTTTTGATTTTTAAATTTCTTCACTGTTTATAAGTGTCTTTAGGTTTCTGTCTTTTTCTTGATTCAATTTGGGCAATTTATCTTTTTCTAGTAAATAATCCATTTCCTCTGGGTTTTCAAATTTGTTGGAATAAAGTTGAACATCAATTTCATTTTATTTTTAAAAAATTGTCTCACTGTTTTATATATTCCTTATTCTGAATGTTCTATAGTTGTAATTTCTTCTTTTTTTCTTAGTTAAGATTGCTAGTATTTTATGTATTGTATTGTCTTTTTCTTTAAAGAACTAGTTATTAGATTCATCGACAAATTGTACTATCATTCTGCTTTCTTATTCTTGAATTTGTGTGTGTGTGTGTGTGTGACCAGTAAGGGGATCGCAACCCTTGGCGTGGTGTCACCTGCACCACACTCAGCCAGTGAGCGCACCGGCCATTCCTATATAGGATCTGAACCCATGGCGGGAGCACCGCTGCGCTCCCAGCGCCGCACTCTCCCGAGTGAGCCACGGGGTCGGCCCCTTATTCTTGAATTTTTGATGGCTACCTCGTTTATTATCTTTTTTGGGGGGGAACCCAGTTTTATTTTATTTTTATTAGTCCATGAACTCCCCAAGTCTGAGTAACCCTGCTCTTAACCACTAAGGAATTTTTTCTCACCTTAGGGAAATTGGTCTCAGTTGATGCAGGGAGAGGAATGTGTTTTGCTATGTGTCCTATTTGTCCAGAAAGAAGAGCTGCTTGCTGCTGAAAGACACCAAATACATCAAAAATCATTTATTTTCATTTTTTTGATTTTATAAATAATCCTGCAGGAAATGTGCTTGACTTGCATCTTCACAGTCTAGTGCTCATATTTCTCTTAGCTTTCTCTAAGAATTCTCATAACTCTCCTAAAAGGAGAATTAATGAGTCGCGAGGCTCAGAAATTTTGCATTTTGGCAGATGCTAACAAATTATTCTTCCAAAAAGTTGTGCAAACTTTTACTTCCACAAACTGTGTATGAGAAAGCCTATTATTTCTCCAAACCTCACCAGCACTGGGTACCACCAATCTCAGTGATTTTTTCCACCCTGACATGCAAAAACATGATAATGGTCTATTCCCATGCATCAAATTGATCAAAGGGACAGTCTATTGAATTAAAAAGATGAGTTATCATGGTTAATAAGAATAAAATGAGCCAGGATATACTTGAAAAACAGTGTATACGTCAACAAACCAATGAAAAGAGAGAAAATGAGAAGAAACCAAAATTGTGGAATTTTTCATTCTTTTGACCATAATAACAAGGGGAGTCAAGAACAGAGTGGGAATTTGGTGATGTTAAATTGAGGTTTCGGTTAAAGTTCTGCATTTGTACAGCTCCAGATTCGTCAGGCAATAGGGTTCCACTTTATGATAATGATAAAATCATGTTAAGAAGTAGATAATAATGGGAGAGTAGAGTAGCATTCAGGCTAATGGGCTGCATTCGTTTGGGAGTAGTGGTGTCACAGCCAAGGGTAAAATTTCTTGTTTGTTTGCAGGGGCACCTGAACCTACGACCTTAGGGTTAAAAGTCTGTGCTCTAACCAGCCGGCCCTGAACACTAGTGAAAGAATTTAAGTAATTTAAGTCAGGCACATAAGGGCTAAATTGCTCTGGACAATCAAGAGAGTCTATGATTTTTCCTTCGGGATTGGTTGCTTGCAGGGCTAATAAAGGAGCAGCAGGAGCCAATCAATCAATGCTTTTCACATTCATTTCTACCAACGCTTTATATTTTGTAAATATTTGCCCTTTGTCTTTCCTAATAGCTTTCTATCATTGACTGGATCACAGCCTCCCTCCGACCTTTCTGCATAACATAACACTCTCCAACATTTCACCAACTCTTTTTGGCCTCTTTCCTCCCTTACATCAAGTCATTTTCTTCATACACCCTACTTATTTTCAGCTTTTTATCTCATGACGGTCATACCTAAAACGATGCTTTCCCTTTGCCCCAATCTCATATTTAACAAGTGAAATCTAATCCTAACCTAAAATAATCTGTCCTTTTACCAGAATTTCATGGGCAATATACGTATACGAGCTCATCAACAGTTGAGCTTGGTTTCTGTTGTACAACAAAGACTGAATCGATTATCTTTAAAGTCGCCAGGTTCTGATGTCGGGTTTGGACAGTGCAGTGGCATTCTTAGCTTTGGAAATTCCTCCACCTACTGGTTGCCTAAATTCCTGTCTGTTTATATAACATAATGAAGTTTGCAGTTGTTTTATGAGTTTGGCCCATTTTTAAGAGCAACATGCCTCTTGCGAATGATGATACATTTATAAATCACTTTGAATTCGTAAAATCAAAAACCTGTTATAAAGAATATATATTCTTATAGTACGAAATATTTAAAAGCAGATGATAAATTTCTTAATGCTTTTTAAAACCACTGGAGGGCAGAAAAGCATTATATAGCAATTCCCTCCAAGTTTGGCTAGAGAAGGAAAAGATGCCCATTTTATGTGCACTTTTAAAAATTAGTACCAAAATCAAATTATTTTTTAATTTAATCTTTTATTTGGTGTATTGTTTTCTATTAGTATATCAAATCAGACAAACCTCATTCTGATGTAAACACTGTAGAGACAAATTTGACATTACGGGACCACTTTGCCCCATATTACTAGTAAGAATAGTTGAAATATGCTGTTAAACTAATCTCACTAAAAATGAAAGATATCTGTAATAAAACAACAGATTCGTGGCTACCCGAGTTTCAAGAACTCTTTTCAGTTGTCCTGTCAAAACATGAGTTCAAATATGGTTAAAGAAAATTAGCTGGGCCGGCCCAGTGGTGCACTGGAGAGTGCGCCGCTTGGGAGCGCGGCGGCACTCCCGCC
>NW_007731782.1:11895-17830 GCF_000696425.1 Galeopterus variegatus | reverse complement strand
GCAACACCGAGGGTTGCGATCCCGTTGCCAGTCCCCGGTATGGGCGCGACACTGAGGGTTGCGATCCCGTTACCGGTCAGTAAAAAAAGACAAAAAGGAAAAAAAAAAAAGAAAAGAAAATTAGCTACTTCCCTAACGGCTTTTTTCCCAAAACAAACTCCTTAAATATTAGAATGCAGTTATTATCTCTACCTCCTCACCTTCCGTTCCCTCTTCACTCACCCTCACCCTACAAAATTTCTCAGGCAAAGCCATCAGTGACCTTCTAATGGCCAAATCCAGGTTCTTTAGTCAGAGGGATCGTACCAGCCCTCGCTAACTTCAACTTAAGAGGAATTTATTGAAAGGATATCACAGCTCCTGATATTAAAGGAACAAGGTGGCAAGAGTTAACAGTCTCATAAGGGACCTCTGCTGACATTAAGTTTATCCCACCCCTGGATCACATGGCTCAAATTTCCAAGTGACTGCATCCACCTGGCTGAGCCTGGGTCACACACACACCCTGTGGCTTGGAGTGGCAGTACTGGATGTCCTGACAGTTTGACCACAGCTGAACATGTTGGGACAGGGATTATTCAGTATGAGGAAACTGGGGTGCTATTACCAAAAGAGGGAGAAAGACAGAGGGAGGGTGGCAAAAAAAGAAAACGCTCACCCCAGTTTTCATCCTTCCTGATTTCTTTATGGCTTTAACACCAGGTGTAACTCCTATAATGGTTAATTCTATGTATCAACTTCACTGGGCCCAGAGGTACCCAGATTAATCATTGTTTCTGGATGTGTGAAGGTGTTTCCAGATGAGATTAGCATTTGAATTAGTGGACTCAGTAAAGTAAGTTGCCCTGCCCAACCTGGATGGGGTGGGCACCCAAGCGCCCAATCCGTTGAGTGCCTGAATAGAACACCATGGTGGGCCATCCAATCCACTGAGACTAAATAGAATGAAAGGTGGAAGAAGGAGGAATTTGCCTCTTTTTTATTTCCTGCCTGCCTGTTTGACCTGGGACATCAACCTTCTTGGCGGGGATATACACCATCTGTTCCCATGGTTCTCAGGCCTTTGGACTCTGACTAGAATTACACCACTGTCTATCCTGGGTCACCAGCTTGCAGACGGCACATTGTGGGACTTCTCCACCTCCATAACTGTGTGTGTCAATTCCTCACAATAAATCTCTTCCTAGATATACACCCTATTGGTTCTGTGTCTCTGGAGAACCCTGAGTAACATGACTCTCTTTTTATGAGAAGTCTATCTTCCCACTCAATCCTACTTTCCTTCCCACCACATAAGTATTACTTCTCGGTCTTTTTATCTTCTTCAATATTCCTGTGGTCTCTGTTCTAGACTTTCCTTTCCTCTCATTTCACAGAGATCTCCACAGAGGGCACTTCAAGGACCACCTGTATGCTTATCGGTCTTTTTATCTTCTTCAATATTCCTGTGGTCTCTGTTCTAGACTTTCCTCTCATTTCACAGAGATCTCCACAGAGGGCACTTCAAGGACCACCTGTATGCTTATGACTCTCAATCTATATCTTTACAGATACAATATCTTAGTATTCAGCAGCTAATATCCCTTGAATACACCATAGGCTCCTCACAGTCCCCCTTCTACCATCTTGCAATTCCTTTCTTCAATCTTGTTCATTCCTATGAGCGACATCACAGTCATCCAGGCCACAGACTGTGTGATGCCCTTCTCTCTCTCTCCAAATTCATTCAGCCACAAAATTCTGCAGATTGGGCTTCCTTAATTTTACTCAGATGCCTCCTCTCTTTTACATCCCCATTGTTATTGCCTTGCTTCAGGTTCTTTTTGCAGTAAACAGGGCAATTTTATTTTATTTTTTAATTTTATCATTACACAATGTAAACATTTTTTGTGGCCCTTTATCAACTGTTCCCTAACTCCACCTCCCTCTCCCCCGTTACCACCTCTGGTGGCCTCAGTTCTGTTCTTGCCTTTTGAAAGTTCAAGGAATTATTGTGATTGTTGTAGCTTGCTTTCTTTCCTTTTTATTTTTTATTTTTTTCAGCCCCGCTTATGAGCGAGGGGACATGCAGTATTTCTCTTTATGTACCTGGCTTATTTCATTTAACATAATTTTCTCTAAGTTCATCCATGTTGCTGCAAATGGCAGTTTTCTATTCCTTTTTATGGCAGAAACGTTCCATTGTGTATATATACTACATTTTCCTTATCCAGTTATCTATCAGTGGACATTTAGGTTGGTTCCAACTCATAGCTATTGTGATGAACATGGGAGTGCAGGTATCCCTTTGACATGATGATTTCCATTCCTTTGGGTATAAACCCAGCAGCGGGATTACAGGATTGTATGGCAGTTCTATCTATAGTTGTTTGAGGAACCTCCATACTGTTTTCCAGAATGGCTGCACTAATTTACAGTCCAACTAACAGCATAGGAGGGTTCCCCTTTCTCCACATCTTCACCAGCATTTGTTATTCTCTGTCTTTTTGATACTGGCCAGTCCAACTGGCATGAGATGATATCTCAATGTGGTTTTGATTTGCATTTCCCTGATGCCTATGATGTTGAGCATTTTTTCATGTGTCTGTTGGCCATTTGTATATCTTTCTTTGAGAAATATCTATTCAGCTCCTTTGCTCATTTTTAAATCAGGTTATTTGTTTTATTACTGGTAAGTTGTTTGAGTTCTATGTATATTCTGGGTATTAATTCCTTGTTGGATCCATAGTTTGCAAATACTTTCTCCCATTCTGTAGATTGTCCTTTCATTCTGTTAACTGTTTCCTTTCCTGTGCAGAAGCCTTTTAGTTTGACATAATCCCATTTAGTTTTCTTTTGTTGCCTGTGCTTTTGGGGTCTTGTTCATAAAGTCTTTGCCGGGTCCTACTTCCTGAAGTGTTTCCCCTTTGTTTTCTTTTAGTAGTTCTATAGTTTTGGGTCTTATATATGTCTTTAATCCATGTTGTGTTCTGAGGAAGGCCAGCAGAGATTAACATTTTATAATTACAAGAAGGGGAAAGGGTCAAAGGAGAGAGAAAGACAGCCCTGCTGAATTACTTTATCAGATTTTCTATTAGTTGTACATGGCACATAGATTTGGGATTGTTACTAGATTACATCCTACATGCAGAGATCTAGGGCAAGGGTAATGAGAAGTATTCTAGGTTATTTTATGGCTTTTTGGCACCATTATGAATGGCTTCTTCTAAGTAAAATGATCTCATGAGAACGTGTTCCAGGACAAGAGGATGTTATTACTGACTTAGATCTCCCAAGGCACTGTAATTTAGCTGACCTGGTCAGAATAGATTCTTTTGGTTATCACATACATATATACATATATGTATATAAAATTCAGGTGTTTATATACATATATTCATATATGTATATAAAATTATAATGTGTTTTATTTATTGTTACCTATCTACGGTTTTCTTCATCAGGGATTCTTATCTACATGTTGGATCTTCTTTGCCTATCTTCAATATTTATCATCTCTCAAATCGTTTCTATCACTTTCTATATTTCCTTTTGATTGTAAAAAAATCTCATTTTGAACTTCTAGTTCTCTTCAGGCACTATCTCTTGTATTTGCTTACTTTCGTGGTCCTTCTAGTTTTGTCCTCTTTTCTGTAGTAATTTTTTCTTTTATTTCTAATTCTTTCCTGAGTTCTGTTAATTCTTGAATTTTTCTTATTATGGTTAACTTTGCTCTTTCATGTCTTACATTATTTTCTTAATGTCTTTACAGTGGCTCTTGCCAGGTGCTACATAAACATAAAAGAAAGTGCACATCTCTAATAATCACAATATTTCACATTTATTCCAGGCCATCTTCATATCTTTATTACTACTTCTCCTGCCTCCCCCATTCCAACTTGGAATGCTTGGTTTGTTTAAATATAAGACTTCCTCGCAATTGACTTTAGAACACAATTTGTAAGGGTATACCTTACTAGTTATGGGACACCATGATCTTTTCCTTATTTTGAATTCGTGCAAGTATTACACTTCTGGAAAAGCAAAATATTTCAGTCCGAAATATACTTCTTTGACATATTACAAAATGGCTAATTCAGGGAGACTGAAAAAACAAGATTAGCTAGAAAGCTATTTTTTGTGGAAATTTACATCTGTGTATGCAAAAAGGCAGCCTTCCTCTGAGGCCTCTCTTTTGGACACTGCTAGTTTACCTGAAATATTTTTGTCTGCATAACAAGACAGCCTGATTAACTTAAATTTTGCCTTCTTTCTTTCATCTGTGACGTAACCTGCCCCTTTTGGAGAAACCTGGTCTCTGGCCATTGTTCTGGGCCTTGTACCTCCCCCATCTTCTCTTTCTCTCTCATTGCTATTTCAGCTTTGTATCCCATTGGGTAATTGGGAAATACTCTCTTGCAATTCCCCCATGCATTGCCTCTTCTCAGCACTTTAAAATAATGAAATTTGTTATGACTTTTCTTCATATTAATCTAAATTTGTCAGTGATTTTTATTAATGAACTTCCAGGAGTAAAGAGGAGGTTTTCCCTTGGCCCTTACATACGCATAGTCTTGAACAGGTTTTCGAGCATTTCCTAAAAGTCTTTCCTTCCAACATTAGCTTTTTTTTTTTTTTTTTTTTTTTTTTGGCGGCTGGCTGGTTTGGGGACATTAGCTTCTTAAAGGCAAAAGTTGTGCTTTTTATATCTCCCAAAGTCAAGAATGATTCTGAGCATATTCCCACAATCTGGCTCCCGTAGGTTCTCTGTATGATACTGGGGATACATATCGCTACCACTCGGAGGCTTATAATCAACTTAAAAACATAGGAAAGTATATTAAAATGTAAGTATGTGAAGTGCTGTGTATAGTTCAGAAGAAAGAAAAAAATCATGCATGGGCGGAAGTACTAAAACGCTCCAAAATCCTGGAATATTATGACCAGGGCTTTTCCATAAGAGAAAATAAAAGGCACCTAAGTTTGAGAAAATGGGTTTGAGGAAAGACACAGCTCTGCTGGAGTAGAAGGCTTGCGTCTACAGCAGTATAAAGTAAGTTTTTACGGACACAGGCCAGCTCCAGGATATGGACAGAGTCCAGCTTTTTAATCAGCCTAATCCCTCTTTTACATTTGAAAATCTCTGCAGCTGAGCCACACCATCTGACGTCTCAGTTCAGTGTGGCTTTTGGTCTCTTATCTTCTAAGGGGATAGCTACGTCCTGTAACACCTTCTAAAATACAAATGGTTCACTAAAATGAATGTAGGCCACACGGCCCCAAGCCCTGTGCTCGAGACCAGAAAAGACTCGGCTCCACAACAAAAAGGGTGCACTGACCCTGGGACCTCTCCGCGTCCTCCTCATCCACCAGCAGTTTCTCCCGGTACTGCCCGAGTTCACATCCCACGGGACTGTCCAGACAGGCCTCGGGCCTTAGACTCCATAAAACCTCTCAAATGCCAACCGACAAGCCAGCGACTCCGCGTTACCGGACGTAGGTCCGCGGCACCACCTCCACACCCTGCCGCCGATCCCGCTCCGTCCGGCGCCCGGCGACGCTCGCGAGGGGCGGGGTTTCCGCTTCCGGTGGCGGATTGTTGACGGCTGCGGCCCCTGCGGTGGCGACGGTGCCGTTGGGGGGAGGGGCCATTGGGGGAGGACGTAGAGGCAGTGACAGGTACCGCGGCGGGTGCTGTTGAGGCGACGATGGCAGAAGGGCCCGAGGAAGCCCGAGGCCGCCCTCCCGGGCAGGACGACGGCGGAGGGGACCACGAGCCCGTCCCTTCCCTGAGAGGCCCTCCCGCCGCCGCCGCCCCATGCCCGGGGGCCGCGCTGCAGGCCGAACCCCAGGCCCCGGGCCGGCCCCCAGCCCCGGGCCTTGAGCCCGCCGCGGCCGCAGCCGAGGGGTCGGAGCTCAGGAAGCGCGGGGAGGCGGCCTCCGGCTCCGGTGCGGC
>NW_007731782.1:0-10920 GCF_000696425.1 Galeopterus variegatus | reverse complement strand
GCCCGCGGGCTGCGAAGCGCCCGAGGCCGCGTCGCCGCGGGAGAGGCCGGCGCGGCTGAGCGCCCGCGAGTACTCCCGGCAGGTGCACGAGTGGCTGTGGCAGTCCTACTGCGGCTACCTCACCTGGCACAGCGGCCTGGCCGCCTTCCCCGCCTACTGCAGCCCCCAGCCGCCCCCGCCGGCCTACCCCTCGGTTGGCGCTGCCGCCCCCCAGGCCGCGGTGGCGCCCCCGCCCCCCCAGCTGGGCTATTACAACCCCTTCTACTTTCTGAGCGGCGGGGCTGCCGGTCCTGACCCGGGAGCGGCTACGGGCATCACCACCCCGGCTCCAGTCGCAGGCCTGGGACCCCGGGCTCCTCACGTGCAGGGATCAGTCCGGGCAATTCCAGTGACGAGGGTAGCATCCGCAGCCCCTTCGCGAACCCCGAGCGACACCGGGCGACAGGCAGGTGAGAAGCGCGGGGTAGAGGTTGGGCGGAGCGGAAGGGTCTTCAGGAAGGGAACTGCTTGCGGAGTAGAGCTGGCACGCTTTTTAGGTCTGCAACTGCAGCTGCTGCTGCGATTGGTGATTATCTGCGTGCCTCAGGGATCAATCGCCCAAGCCTCAAATTCCCAAAGTGTACAATAAGGCCATACAGTTTCTTCTTTAGACTTGGCACTCCGAACTGACTCCCTTATTAGTGGGAATAGTAGTTTCCGCGTGTAAACAAATGTTTGCTCTTCAAACCATCCTCCTATTTTGATCTCCACGATCTGGGGAGTGATAACCAAGGATAAACACTCAGATGGCAAACCCACTTGTGGAGGGGCTTGACTGGTAATGCTGGAAATAATCCAGAAAAGGGCTGCTTAAGGACAGGGGGACTGAACTGCTATAGAAGGAGATTTACATGAATACCGACGGAATTAGGATGTTTTGACTGGACCCTAACAATGATCTTGTACGAGCATATTGTCTAATTGTTTACCTTTGTGTGGGAACTGGAATATTTTGAATTAGTTACACTTTTTAGTTTATTATTTAGACTTTTTATCAGTCAGTTTTCGTTTAGTTTATCCAGCTACAGATATATGGGACAAGAACTAGTTGATGGCTGAGTATGTTCCCAGTCAAAACTTAGGATGACAGATTGATAATCATTGGGTTTATTTTATAGAAAGCAAAACAAACTAAATGAATGTGGAATACAAGGATTTACTTTAAACTAATTGTCTATTCTTAACCTTGATTTTTATTAAAATATGTTTAATTTCATGTCACCTAAATGTGATCATTTCTTCCCATTTGAGTCTCTAGTGAAATATATTGGTTATCCTAATTAAATTTATCTGTGAAATCAGTTTTCAAACATTAGGTGGTGAAATCAAATTCGACGTAGTTCAGTAAATAATGGAAGTTTGTTGCCATATTTTAATGATATGCCCTCTTTGTTGAATCAATACTAATAATTGCTGCAAGGTTTTTTTATTAAGTTGTATCTTGACTTTTTGCTTTCCCCATTCATTACCTGGCTTGTGTTCCAAGGCTTATGTGAAATGATTAGCTTTCCTAACTTTTTTCTTTTTTTAATTTATAGGCAGAGAGTATGTTATTCCATCCTTGGCACACAGATTTATGGCAGAGATGGTGGATTTCTTTATTCTCTTCTTTATAAAAGCAACCGTTGTGTTAAGCATTATGCACCTCAGTGGAATAAAGTAAGTTAAGGACATTTGCAGAAAGGTTTTAATTTCTACTGTTCAGAGATCTTAAGTTCTGTTTATGCCTGCAAGTGACTTTATGTATAATTGGTGTGCCAGTGTCATGATTTCTTTATAAGAGCTTTGTCAAATTTATTCTTTTGTTGGTTTTAAGAAATAACTACAGGGGCCGGCCCGGTGGCGCACTGCTACAGTGCGCTGCTTGGGAGCGCGGCGGCGCTCCCGCCGAGGGTTCGGATCCCACATACAGACCGGCCGCTCACTGGCTGAGTGAGGTGCGGGCACAACACCGAGGGTTGCGATCCGTTGCCAGTCATGAAAAAAGACAAAAAGGAAAAAAAAAAGAAAGCAATAACTACAAAGAAGAAAAAAACCTTTCAATAAATTCTGTGAGATCTGTGGAAATCTCACTGTATTAGTCCATTTTGTGTTGCTTATAACAAAATACTTGGAACTGGGTGACTTATAAAGAAAATGAAATTTATTGCTTACAGTTTCTGAGGCTGGGAAGTCCAAAGTCCATTTGGTGGTGGCAGCAGTGACCCAGGGGTCTCACATTGCAAGATGGTGGAAGCAGAGAGAGCAGAGCAAAGAGAAAGGCAGACTCTCCTCTTTTAAAGCCCTCAGAACCACATCCCTGACCACCATTTTTAATCCATTCACTACTGCACTGTCCTACAATCCAATCACCTATTCAAGGCCCCACCTTTCAATTACCATAATAGGATTTCCCAGCCTCTTAACAGTCACAGTGGGGGCTAAGTTTCTAATACGTAGAACTTGTGGGGACACAATTCAAGCTTCATTGAGTTTTGGGGGGACATAATTCAATCTACTACACTCACCTATCAAAAGTAGGTAATAGAAGCCTCCAAACCTGGTTTGGTTTTATTCAACTATTCTCTTAGGCCATGAACTAATTTCCCTCTTACTATTGTGTTCCCTCTCACTAACCTGTTCAAGACAGAGGCATAAAGATCTTTTGGTAGGTGAACTAGATGGTATTTCCAAATGGGATTGCTTATACTATCAGGCAAGTCCCACGTGAACTGGAAAGTGGGACATTTATTTAATTGGTCCTCCTTTCAGGTTAGTGATAATCATAAGAGTAGTTATCACTTGCTAAGTACTTTCTGTGTGCTAGGCACTGAGCTCACTTCATCATATGGATTTTTATTTAACCTCAATACCACTAGGAGGTAGAAGTTAATACCTCCATTCTATAGAGATTGAAATTTGGGTTTATGAGAAGTTGAACCTAGAACTTAAAAAGTTACAAAGGTAGTAGGTGACAGGTGACAGAGTCAAGATACAAACCCATGTAGTCAAATTCCAGGGCCCTTGCAGTGTTACTGTCATTCCTCACTGCTCTTCCCTCTATCTCCTACCTCCCTACACATCCAAATATTAACTGCTTTATGTTCAGTCTCTTGAATAGTTTTCAATCCAGACCATTTCCTCCTCACTGCCAGACCATTTTTCATCATTGCTTCCTCATGATCCAGTTACTGTCACCTTTTGCTTGGTTTATAGGAGAAGTCTTCCTGTCTCCTGTTTTATCTCAATCCAGTCTCTGATATAAAACCAAAGTGATCATAAATTCTGATTGTGCCCCTATCTTGCCTTAAAATCCTTTTGTGATTTCTCATTGCTGGCAGGATAAAGTCTGAATTTTTTCACGTAGTTTAACAGATGTCCTTAATCACTATCGCCTTTCACCCTTCATACTTCAGCCATACCAAACTGCTTACAGCTTCCATCATATACTCTCTTGCTCCAAGACTTTCTCTCCTGCTGTTCTCTCTCTCTGGAACTTTCTTCCCCCTTCTTAGTCTGACTAACTTCTCTTTATCCTTCAGAACTTAGCTTAAATATCATTTCTGGGAAGGCTTTATAGGGTTAAGGGTACCTGGTGTTTCCATAGTACCATATGGTTCTCTATCACAGCTGTCATCCCAGAACAATAGTTCTGTTTTCCTCCCCAAGTTAGAATCTGCATGGAAGCAGGGACCATGCTGAATTCATCCACCATTATGTCCCCAGGGCTAGTACAGTGCCTGTTCATGATAGTGCTGCTTATTTGTTGAATAAACTAATGAATGTTTTGTGAAAATAGATTGTTGGAAACCTAAAGATTATAGTTTAGAATTTCAACTAAAATTTATGATTTAACTAATGAGAAAAAAATCAATGCAACTCTTCTAGTAACTAATTCTTTATAACCCCAAACTATTATTTTATGTAGGGATATCTCTAAGTTTGCTATGCATTATATAATAGAAGAAATAGATGAAGACACATCAATGGAAGACTTGCAGAAAATGATGGTTGTGGCTCTTATATACAGATTATTAGTTTGTTTCTATGAGGTAAGCTACTGACTTGAGCAAATACTAATATTTAACAATCTAATTTTAGATTATTGGTCCAAGACAAAAAAAATGGAAATTTATAATTTTTCATATATTTTTCAAATGTCTATTTCTACTTTTCCCTTTTTTCCAAGTTTTCTTTAATTAACATATATTATTTTTCAAGTTAAACAACTTTTAGAAGGGAGATATTTTACAATTTTTTTGTAATATTTTCCAGTCTTAAAAATTCAAATAAAATTCCTCTTATAAACAGATTGTGGTCCAAAAATATACTTGTAAGCTGGTTATGGAACTTGAAATGTATTTTTCCATAGAAACAACTTGCTAAAAAATATAATGGGTCATAGAGAAATATTATGGTAGACATCTTGTGGTATTGAAGGGTATACCCTGCAGAAATGCATTAAATTAAATGGTTGGCCTATGAGTATCCTATGCAATTCTGTCTTTCAACTTGAAAATTGTAAAACATGATATAATACGGTGGGAAAACTTATCTTTAAAATTGGTTTAGTCGAGCCAGTAAATTATTTTAAAATTATCCTTCTTTCCTTAGATAATCTGCATCTGGGGAGCAGGCGGAGCTACTCCAGGGAAGTTCCTGCTAGGGCTTCGAGTTGTGACATGTGATACATCAGTGCTTATTGCACCAAGTCGAGTTTTAGTGATTCCTTCCTCAAATGTTAGCATTACAACGTAAGTCCTTTTCTTCGCTTAATCTACTATATACTTGTGGAAATCATGTTTTAAGTATAGTAATCAATATAATTCATAAGTTATACTATTTTAGAAAATTAGGTATTTTTTTTCTTTTATTCATGGCACATAATTAGATAGGCTACGTTTATTGTTTATTTTTTTATTTTTTGGCAGCTGGCTGGTATGGGAATCTGAACCCATGACCTTGCTGTTATAAGGCTGTGCTCTAACCAGCTGATCTAACCAACCAGCCCCATTTTTTAAGTTTAAACAAAGTTTATGAGTATTTATTTCAATTGTGTTATATGATTGTAGACCCCTTTTCAGTGCACATTTTCAAGATGACCATTTTATGAAATATAAGTCATAATAATTAGAGGGTGATTTGGGTGTTGATGCTATATCAGTGTTCCATGTCCGGCTTTATTATTCTCTACATCTGTTGATACTGGGTCAGTTACTGATCTGCCTTGAGCCTCCATTTGGTAATACCTGTCATTATCCCATCTTGAATAGGCAATAATCTTTGACAGCTATGCATGCCTACATCCTGCCCTACTCTCAAGTGGTAGAGCTCGTAATACTTTCCAGTGCTCATGGCTAGCTGTTGTTGTCTAGCTCTGGGGGAAGGTACAACTAGTGATAATGGAATTTGTGGATGTGAATGGTGGTAATCAGTTGTGCCAAACAAGATACTGATTGGAATTGTTGCCAGAATGATTCGGTGCTGGATTGTTATATAAAGAAATATGAACAAGTGACTCTAGAAGAAGCCTTGATTTTGCTGACATCTTCAAAATTTCCTTAAAATTTTGTGGTTATAATCCTTGCTACTTCTTTTAGTAAGAGAGTCAATAATGGCTTAAGTTTATTAAGCACTTCTTATATACCAGGCAATTAGTAACACTGCACGTGTGTTAACTAATTTAATCCTAACAGCCTTATAAAACAGATACTATTATCCCCTTTTTGCAGATGTGTAACACAACGAGTAATTGGTAAAAGGTGGATTTGAAACCGACTAGTTTGGATTCAGAGAGCCCACACTCTTAGCCACTGCACTTTTCTGTAGCCTTTCAGTGCACTAAAAGGCAGAAATCTAACATTAGTAGGATAATTCTCCTTTCTGGGCTGTTGTTGAAAGCTTTTTAAAGCTTTCCTTAAAACTGGATCACACAAAGGACGACTAGTTTGGATTCAGAGAGCCCACACTCTTAGCCACTGCACTTTTCTGTTGCCTTTCAGTGCACTAAAAGGCAGAAATCTAACATTAGTAGGATAATTCCCCTTTCTGGGCTGTTGTTGAAAGCTTTTTAAAGCTTTCCTTAAAACTGGATCACACAAAGGAGACAGCTGATAAAAGAACACACAGTAATTTAAAATGCTAGTGCATCATATAAGGTAGAAAATGAAACTACAGTAAGCATACTCAGTTTAGAAGATACTAGAAACACACAGTAATAAGTGTCTACAGTAAGAAAGTGGAATAGTTATTCCTCTGGCAAAATACTAGAAAATACTGTAAACTCTTAGTTCATATTCTAAGTAAGACATGTTTATTACTGCTTTTCATGTGACAGTTCTAAAGTCTTTCTTTTACGTTCATGAACTCTTTAAAAATAGCCCAGGTGGTTTGATCATAATATAATGCTACTTGAAAATAACTCAGGTATCAAAGATAAAAGTTCTCTCAACTATACTTTGAATGTGTCTTAAATATGTATGTTGAACTTCATAGGACACCGTTAATCTGTATGTGATTTATATACAACTTACCTGATATTTTTGGTTTAATTTTTTAGGTCCACTATACGAGCTTTGATCAAGAATTTTTCCATTGCTTCTTTTTTCCCTGCTTTCATCACCCTGCTGTTTTTTCAGCATAATCGAACAGCCTATGACATTGTAGCGGGAACCATTGTGGTAAAAAGAAATGGAGTCAGATGATGCCCCAAAAAGCCCTGAACTCCATATTTTCTGGAATAATGACAAGACTAAATTATGTATCAAGGCCATCATTACATTAATTGATGATTTAGAAATTAAAGCAGTCACTACAGTGTGGTGCAGGTGACTATTCTGAAAGTATTGATTTTACTTGAATGCCAAAGAACTTTTCCAGAAGAAAAACCTGTAAAATTCAAGTGTTAAAATTTTTAGATCAAAAAGAAGGCAAGTGGTTTCATAATCAACAATGGACAATATATACTTTCCTAAAATCTAAGGCATTAGAATTTGCTGAGAGCATTTTTCAGCTTTGAAATCTCCAAACGAAACTTTAAAAGATGATTTTGGTTTATCCCAAAATGATGGAAAATGTTCAGTTGTGTTTTGTAAACACCTACGTAATTCATCCTTTAGTTAACACTTCTTGAGGAAGCTGTTTTTTGCGGAGAGGTAGTGGAGACACAAATTGGATCCACTTACCTCCCATCCCAAGAGGTGGTGAGTTAGCTGCAAGAAAAGGGCAAATAAGGCAGGCCTAGCAGTTCCCTTACCTGGAGTTTCCAGTCTGTACTGCATTTACTGCAGTGGTGATATAACTTTACAACTATTCTTTATGCTTAAACATGTATTTGGGGGCAAGTTTTCATGATGAAGAAAAAGTATTGTCATATTACTGTATTATCATTGACTTTTTAAAAAAAAGGTAAGTTAGTGATTGCTTTTAATGGGGGAGGAAAAGTAAATTTTCATTGTAAATTTAACTTACAATTCATGTATAAGTGTTTTCAGTGCCCTAAATCAAACCATAAATATGTGGGAAAAATTATTTCCATTAAACTGTTGCATATTTACTGTAAAACAATATTCCCAGTATGTGTGCAGCATGAAGAAAGTATTAGTGCTTTTCAGTGTTCCGGATGAGTGTAACTTGTATTTGTATAAAGCATAGTCACATACTAGTTACTTTCCTTTTATATTTTATATAGTTCCATGACTTTTGAAATATCAGGGAATTAAATAATCTTGGTATTTCCTGATTAACTCTAAATATAGTAGCCTGTGAATATTAGCAGTTTTCCCATTATAGACTGTTCTCTTTAAAGCAAGGGAGAGTGTCATTTCCAGACATGATTTTAGGTTCTTTAAAACTCATTTCAGGCCTGTTAGGGAAGAAGTTTTGGGGGAAATGTTAAGTAAAGAATACATTGTGTATTGCCATTTTACTTTATTCTTCTATTGAAGCAAAACTGTGGGGTTTTATGTGTATACTTTTGTTAGGTGTCCCAGTTAGCTGTGTTGAGATATACCTGCACTATTTAGAGTTTAAGTTGTATTTGATTCTTAGGTATTTTCCCCAGCTCTGATATTATTTTCCAAAAACACTAAGCTATATTACATAGTTCAAAATTAAATTGCTTAAGGGATTATCTAGGCTTTGTTCTTGGTCTTAAATTTAATAGCAAATGCAAGAGATCTGTTATCACTATCAATTTTTAAAAGTGGGTTTTTCTTTGACATTTAAAACTGAAAGTAGATACTCACATTTGATGTTTATAGAAACTTTAATAGTGTGTTTATTAATACCTTTTTATTGTAAAATTTCATAAACCATGTTTTTTAAAATAATTTTAAATTAAATTCAACTTACAGAAAGCCTAGTAGTTGAGTGTATCAAAATACTAAACAACGCATTCCCTTGTAACCTTTGGGAACATTTAGTGTTATGGCCCTTCACAGTTAAAAAAAAAAAAAAGAATTTCTTTATTAGACTAGAAATTAGGAAATGTGGAAATGTTACATTAACTTAGCCTTTAGTAGTGTACACACTACTTTTGCCACAGACTGGGGGATTCAATTTCAATGTCCTTTAGTCAAGTAGCTCGGGAATACATCTTTATGATTTCTGCTTAGATAATGGTTTGCCCATCTAGGCTATAAAACGAAAGCAAAAAGTATCCCACTTTAACCTGTTATACTTAAAATATTGCACATCTGATATATATGAGTCATTCAGATTAATATCTATGTAGGTTCATTCAGATCCAACTGTGGGTTCAAGTTATATACTATTATATAGCCCTATAAGATATTTAGAAGTATTATTACTTTGCCTTATATGAGTCATTCAGATTAATATCTATGTAGGTTCATTCAGATCCAACTGTGAGTTCAAGTTATATACTATTATATAGCCCTATAAGATATTTAGAAGTATTATTACTTTGCCTTTACAACAAAATCCAAGTCTGTTTGTATTCATGAATTTAGCACTTAGGGAAAGAGATTTTATTTCCCAGAGTAAAAAACAATGAAGGAAGAGGGAACCAGGCTTAGTGCCACATTTTTTTTCCTTTGGGGGTGGAGTCTCTTCTTCAGAACGCTTTCCTATATAATATATATTTCCTATATAGTATATTTCACTTACTGATTTTCTGTGTCAAAGTACTGGTATAACTCTCGTGCTAGAGCTCTAGCCTAAAAAATACAGAAGAAAGTTGTGTTCGTAGTACAAACATTATTCATCACTTTAGTAAATAATAAAGGGGGAGAAAATGAGGATCAAGTGGAAAGAATACTATTTCAGTGAACATGCCCCAAGTTAAAACCACAGAACTGGCAGTTAATTTAGGCATCCAGAAAATCTCAGTATCCATCATTTGAAAGTATCTGGACTGCATAGTGCACCTTGAGAAAAGTCTAGCATACTGACTAATGTTCCATGTTGGAGCCAGAAGCTGGGCCCTAGGTAAGTGAGCAGTGGCAAGCCTTGTTTTTAGACTACTTTGTGACTAGAAATAAAACCAACACTTTTGAATAGTAAGCCTTCATTTGCCAGTATTATAAAAAGTACTATCCAACGGATACTTTTCTAGCACTAGTTCATGAGTTACTTCTACCTAAACATTACCTTCCAATTTCACCCACGTATTTAGGATTGAAAAAAGTGCGTTATATTTGAGGGCCACTTTGTCCAAATTATAAAAATGAGTCTTCAATGTTTTTTTTGCTTCAAGTGACAGTGAAATTTGTTTTAACTCATACAGTAAAAGAAAGAATTTATTCCCTTTAATGACTTGTTTGGGTGTTTTACTCATGCATAGGTATTTCCAGCAAAGGGAAGGTGAAAGGGAGTTGAAAATTAATTTACACTGTTTGCTACTTGGGAATGAAGGGCTTTTTGAGGGGGATAAGGATATTAAATATTTTCATTCTACACTTCATTAAAACAGGCTGTTTCTTTGAAGAATAAGCCTAAATAACAGTGTTCCTAAAACCCCAGGGCTGGCCAGTTAGCTCAGTTGGAAAGAGCACAGTGTTACACCACCAAGGTCAAGGGTTCAGATCCCTGTACTGACCAGCTCCACCCCCCTACCCCACCCCTGAAAAATCCTATGCCCTAATACCAAAGGCCAAAGTCTTTACCACATGTGCTTGCCTGGGTGGGTGAAGTTCCTCATTTCAGTGTATGTGTACTTCCTTATAGTTCATTGTAGGTCTTAACCTGCCAGCAGATCTGATGAACGGCCGATAAGTAAGAGCATTCTATTTTTAATAATTTGTATGCCACCAGTTTGTATTTTTCTGTCTCAATAAATAGTCACCAATGCGTCTGTGTTTTATTTCTTTGAGAAGGTTTGCTCTAGAATCTTCTGCGTAGGGAGACCTTGCTCCCAATTAGCTTTTCCAGTGGCTTACAGCAGTGAACTACAGTGCTTTCAGAAATAGGTCAATGAAAAATCATCCAATTTGAGGGATATATTCTTTCAGCAAGTAAACACAAAACTTACCTGTACATGATGAACTAAGCTTTATGTTAAACTTTTCTTAGAGTTAATCGTCACAACCAACAGAAAGATATCTTATAGGTACCAAATGACTGAGCTGGGCAATTTAAACCCAGTTCTGACCTTAGTAGCCTTTGCTATTCCAAACTTAACATGTCCAGAGCAGAAGGGCAGGATACAAGACAATGGGTTCCTCAAGAAGGGCAAAGAAAATAAAGGATAAATGAGTGTAGCTAAATTATATACAGCCTGGTCTGAGTCCTGGAGACAATGTGCTGTTATGAGCCTAGCCACAAACTACACATCTTGGAACTACAGTGGACTTCCGAGATCTAAGTTTATAAGAATTGCCCCATATTACAAGGAAATGAAGGCTCTGGTTGACTTGGTCATACAGCTGGTGTAGCTACACC
>NW_007731781.1:136058-149399 GCF_000696425.1 Galeopterus variegatus | reverse complement strand
TTTTTTTTTCATTATTACCCAATTAATATAGCATCATTGTTTTGTTTTGTTTTTAAAGTTCAAACAGCACAGTTATATGGTGTAAAAATGTACATATTCTCCTTCACAACCTCCCCCTCCCCCATCTCATCTGTTCCCTGCAGGTAACTAGGGCTAAAGCCTGACACTTCATGGATATGTAGGTATCACACTTTGTATATTGCTCCACAACCTGATTGGCTTTTTCATTTGATGATAAATCGTGGACATCTTTTTCATGTCAGGATGGACAGATCTAACTCAGTTTTGTTTTTCTAATAGCTGTCTAATATTCCATAGTATACATAAGTGGAAGAAAACAAGTTATGCTAGGAATAACCACTTTCCCCTGCCTTCAGTGGAGTGGGGAGTGGGGTGTGCATAGAGGGGTCTTTGTTCAGCTGAGCATCCAGAGCAGTCTGGGTGGAAGTGTTGGGGAAGGAGTTATGGAGAGTGGAATTACCCTTTACAGCAGACGGGGAAGGACTTGGAGCTTCTGAGACCACGTGTGATGGAGGGAGAAGGGGGAAGTAAGAGGTTGCTGACAAGACGGAGCATGAGCGCTCTGCAAAGTGACCTGTCTCCACAGCCCTCACATCTTTAGCTAGTTTACTAAATTTATGAATGAACATATTCCCCTTCTTTTGAAGTGTGTCCTAAAAATAATATGGCAAGGATGCTATTACTGGGTCAAAGGGTAGGACTTTCTCTATGGCTCTTGAGACATTGTTTGTTAAATTGTTATCCCAAAGAGCTGTAAGAATTACTCTGCTACTTATAATGTCTCCCTATGCAGGGAGATGGAAAGAAACCCCAGTTTAGGATGTGCATTTCCAGAATAAGAGAATTGAGATGATCTTTGCAAAGTCTGGCAGATCAACACATGAAGGTGGACGGCTGCCATGTGCCAGTTGCTGTGCTACATTCTGATACCAGCGAGGCTGAGCTGGCTCAGGTATCAACCTCAGCTCCCAACCTCACAGGGCTGGCAAGTTTGGGGGTCAGGGCGTGTGGACAGAGAGTGGCCCCAATACTAGGAAAGCCACAGGCCAGGAGTAGCAAACATGTGGCACCTATGCCCCCCTCCCTGCACCTACACTTTTAGCAAATGTCCCCGATTGATCATGGAACTTTCTCCTGCTGAGCCCAGATGCTTCTTCAGAATCCTTCTCAACACAGTGCTCCAGGCAACCATTACCAATCAATCAGTGTTGGATACTGGATGAAATGTATTTGTAACAAATTTGCCTGCTATTGGTGCAACTTGTAATGGGATTCTGAAATTTTGCCTTTTCTAGAAAAATTATTTTTCATAATGTACACTAGAATATATAACTAACAGCATTTAAAATGCTAATTCATGCTGCACCAAAATTTTCTTACTTGAGAAAATTCTGGCATGGTAGAAAGATAGGTGAGTGGAGCTCAGAGAGGCAGCAAGTCCCCCGCCACCAACTTCCTGAAGGCTGTCCTCAGTTCCATCTGGTGAGCCTGTAAGCCCATATCTGAGACCCCAGACACTTGGGGAAGCGATGGTGGCCGCTGATAGTGGTTGGAAACCCTCTGGAAGTTGCTGGAGCACATCAGCTGGGGCTGTTGATATGCTATCTGGCAGGAAGTCAGGGCCTGGAATCAGAAGAGAAATGAGGGGGCATGTTCTGCCCAGCATCGGTTAAAGGCCTTTCGTGGTACTTGGACTTGAACTAGATATAGTGGAGACAGAGAAACCCCAAATGAAAGCCCACAGTAGCTCTCTGCCTACTGTTTGGTGAGCCACCTTGCGTGGGATTTTCTCCTTTTGTTTCATTTGTACAAGGATAGTTATTTCTCTGGCAGTTAGAGAAGAAGACTTGAGACCACCAAAGTCACACCCAAAGGAACCAGCTTCAGAGACCAGTTACTTCTGACCTTGGGGCAGCATCTCCCGAGGGTCTCTTCTGGCCAGCCTTTGGGCACTCTGACCTTGAATTGTAGCTTCCCTGCTCTCTGTGGGACTCATGCTGTATTTCTGCCCATCTGTCTCACTATTTTTTCTCCCCAGCCCCCATTCCACATAACTGCCCGTCTGCTTCCTGCCTGCCCTGGATTCTCATGGGTTCTCTTCGTGCTCAGTACCACTCACTCTGTAAAACTGTGACTGAGCCTGCCAGGCCCATGAATACCGACCTCACCTTCCTGCCTCCTCCTGCCTGCTGGGTCTCAACTGTCATCCTTCACTGGCCTGTCAGCCACCCCAGCTCCTGTGTGGCCATCTGGGAGCTGCCAAGTGTCGTCTGTGCTGAGTGGTTTGAGCAGGAAGCCTGTTTGTGCTGACAACAGTGAACTGAGCGTGTCCACATGAGGAGTACAACTACCAGGCATGGCTCACTTGAGCCCAGGACACACAAGTGCATTATTCACAGGACATCCCTTCTGTGTGAGGCCATGGAGAAAAGAACAGGGACTTCAGAGTCAAGCAGTGGAGTTCAAATAATGGCTCAGCAACTTAATTCCCTGGGCAAGTTTCTTATCCTTTCAGAGACTTAAGAGTCCCTATTTGGAAAATGAGGAGAAATAAAGTCCCTAACTGACTGAGTTGTTGTGAGGGTAACTGAAATAAGTGGGCATGATTTATAGTGAGCGTTTTTAAAGCATATTAGTTTGGTAGTGCTACAGTAACAAAGTATTGCAAACTGGGTGGCCTAAGCAACAGAAATTTACTGTCTCACAGTTCTGGAGGCTACAAATTCTTTCCAGGGCTGTGAAGGAAGGATCTGTGTCCAAGCCTCTGCCCTGGGTTTGCAGACGGCATCTTCTCCCTGTGTCTCTTCATGCTGCTTTGCCTCTGCGTATGTGTCTCTTGGTCCAAATTTCCTTTTTTTTTTTTTTTATAAGGACACTGGTCCTATTGGATTAGGGCCCACCCTAATGACCTCATCTTGACTTAACTAATTACATTTGCAACAACTCTATTTCCAAATAAGGTTATATTCTGAGTTACCAGGGGTTAGGACTTCAACATATGAATTTTGGGGTGACACAATTCAACCCATAGTAGCAAGCTATCACTATTTGTCAGGAGTTTTAATAAACCCTTGGTCATTGTTGGTATTTTAGTGGAATTAAATTAAATTCAGCTTTGTACAGTGAGCTGCGTTCTAGTTGAGATGCCTGAGGTATCAGTCACACACTGGTAGTAGCAAGTCTGAGTGGCCCTGTAAGCCTCTGAGTTCATGTCTAGAAGCCAAGTCCTGAAAAAGTTTTCTTTTTCCTAAATAGTAATGGCAGTGGTGGTGGAGATGGTGATGGTGGTGGTGGGCTCCCAAGGGTCATGCAGGCTACACCTGAGCCAGGTGTCCACGTTGGATCCCTAGGGCTTGGGGTCAGGGCCAGATCCTGACTGTTTCCACCTCTTTCTCACCCTACCTCCAACCTAAGTCACTAAGATGAAGCATCTTGCCTCACAGCAGATCCCAGATCACTGGGAATTCCTTCCCTAAGAAGTGGGGGGGATGGCAGCCTTGGGGAGGTCTCCACCACCCTCCCTGTTCTATAGGAAACCTGGGTTCCCATGGAGGCAGGAGTACAAGCAGTGCCCAGCAGCTGATAACCAGGCTTTCTTTACACCACACCAAAGGAAGAAGGAAAGCAGAAAGCCAAAAGGAAGTTGGGGTATGTGCAGGGTAGAACGGAGGACCTTTCCTGACCTCTAAGACTTCTGCACACCCAATCCATCCTGACACTGTTAGTAGGAGCCGAATGTCATGGCCGATTCTCTCTGCCCCTCCTCCAGGGGAAGCCACATTCAGGAAGGCTCTGCCCTGAAATTGAGGCGGGAGAGTGGGGAGCTGAGTGTCTGGGACATCCACCTCTGGAATCAGCTTCTCAGCCTCTCAGCACCCAGGTGGCCTGCCGTTTGGACAGTTGTATCGGCCTCTCACCAGGTGAAGGCTCTGTCTCTGAGCACTGTGACAGGATCTGTGAAGCTGGAGACAGCCAGGGATCAGCAGTGAGCCCTTGGGGTGTGGCTAAGCCCCGGGATGCTGCGACTACTGAGGAGGCTTCACCCTTGAGGGCTTGCTGACCTTGTGGAAGGCCCAGGGCCAGGCCCTCTAGTGTCTCTCTCTTCTATTAATTACCCAGAATTTCCTTTCTAATTTCATTTCCTAGTGCAGCTCAGATTCAGTAAATATTTATTAAATATCCACATCATATTAGCAATTATAGCTCAATAATAATATGTGATGCTGACTTCAAGTAGTTTACATTCAGGTGAGGGTTAAAAGGGACATGGAAAAAAATTCACTGAGGTATAGGCAGAGAGTGGCAAGGATGGTCATTTAGATGATGGCAGGTACTAAAAGGCAGAGAGAAAAGAGAGGTAACTTTCATATAAAGTGTCTGGAAGGCTTCATGAAGGAGGTAGTATTTGTCTTGAATTATAAAGAGTGGATGGGACTTCAGTGAGCACGGAGAGGGAGGGGTAGAGAGAACAGACTGAGAAAAGGTGGGAAAGTTGGAACATGCGGGGCATTGTAGAAGGGCAGGTGTTTAGGTGTGGCTTAAGCATGGGGTGGGGGGTGGGGTTCATGTAGGAACAAGGTGGGAGAAGAAATTAGAAAGGAAGTTGTGCTTGCATTGTGTAGGATCTTGGATGTCCCATGGAGGGATTTAGATTTTATTGTGTAAGCAATGAGAATGGCATTGAATGAAAGCAATGACAATGAAGAGATTTAAACCAGGTTGACATTTTGATCAAAATTGTGCTTTAAGAAGATTGATCAGGAAGCTTTCTGTGCAACGGATTCGTGTAGTAGAGGACAGAGACAGGGAAGTCAAACTAGAGTCCAGGAGAGTGACAAGGTGTGACCTACGACAGCTGGGGTGGGTTTCACAGATCAGGAGTCAGAGTGGATGTGTGATTACTTAGAGCAAGATGAGCAGGAAGGGCTGGGGTCCAGAATTAGGCCCCCCAGTTGGGCAGGTGCTGGAGGATGTGACCCAGTGGCAGGTCACACAGGGGATTCCAACTGGCATATGCAGTGACCAAGTGATAAGCAACAATTTTTTAATGTCCCTCAACAGCATGGTTCGAAAGTAAGTTGCTAGGACATCTCAACTGGTGAGTGTGAGGACAGGGAAGCCCAAGTCAGCAACAGCTGGAATTCCAGGCAGGTAGCCTGGAGTTCTGTTACGGACCCTGCCACGTTTGGCAGGGCATTTTCTCCATTCTGCTCCATACTCAGGCCTCTTGGTGCAGATCAGCAAGTGCCTGGGCTAGCTTCTGTCTTCTAGATTTACCCTTATTCAAGTGCTAGAGTCCAAGAATCATGAATTCCATCCTCCAGCCTGATTTCTGTAGTCGAAGCTTCTCCCCCAATGTCTCTCATGTTTTCCGAGGCTCAGGCTTCAGTTTTTTTTTTTTTTCCCTTTTTGTCCTTTTTCGTGTCCGGCAACGGATCGCAACCCTCAGTGTCGTGCCCGTACCGGACCGGGACCAGCAACGGGATCGCGACCCTCGGTGCTGCGCCCGCACCTCGCTCAGCCAGTGAGCAGGAACCGGTCTGTATGTGGGATCCGAACCCTCGGCGGGAGCGCCGCCGCACTCCCAAGCGGCGCACTGTAGCAGTGCGCCACCGGGCTGGCCCAGGCTTCAGTTTTAAGAAAGGTATGAAAATACCAGCTGCTCCTGTGCTCTTTGGGGTCTTCTGTCACCCCTGGAGATGCTTCTTGGGTCTCTTCTAACAGTTCCATTACTCTTCTCATGATATAGCAGGAATGGGGAATGGAGGGCAGGTCTTTTGCAAGTAATTGCATGAACTGTTTTTTGAGAGAAATTTTAGTTATTGGGGAGATTCCAAAATGTCCATTTCACGTGAACTCATTAGAGTCTATTTTTCCATTTCTATTTTTATTTATTTTTTTGCGTATCACTACTTAGGAAAATGGTTCTCAAATTTCAGTGGAAATTTCTTAGAAACCTTGTTAGAAGTGACAGAATTTAGTGCCCTTCCCTTCCCTATCTCCAATCTGGGGTACAATCCAGGAACTTATATTTAAAGTATGTATCACAGATGACCACATGTTGAGATCTACTCACTACTTTAGGAAATGGTGTCCAGATCTAACCCTGCCTTGACAATTTTTTAAAATAGTGTACTTTATAGAAGTTTTAGGTTTGCAGAGAAATTTGAGTAGAAAGTACAGATAGTCCTCATACCCCTCACCCCCACCCCCAGTTTCTCCTATCTTAACTAGTGTGGTACACTTGTTACAGTTATGAACCAGTATTCATGTATTATCATTAACCCAATTTTTACACTAGGGACCCCTCTTTGTGTTGTACAGTTCTATGTGTTCTAGCAAATGCATAATGTCACATATTTACCATTACAGTATCATACAGAATAGTTTTGCTGCCTTAAAAATCCTCTGTGCTCCACCTATTCATCCTTTCCTGTCTCCTGACCGCTCTCCCTGCTGAAACCCTGGAAACCACTGATTATTTTTCTGTTAACTCAAACATTTATCATTTCTTTGTGTTGTGAACATTCAAAATCCTCTCTTCTAGCTAATCGAAAGTATTCAATATATTGTTAATTATCATCACCTATAGTACCATAGAACACTAGATATTACTCCTCCTACCTAACTGTAATTTCGTATCCTTTAATCAACCTCCCCCTATCTTTCCTGCCCCTTACCTTTTCCAGCCTCTGGTAACTGCCTTTCTACTCTCTACTTCTATGCGACTAATGTTCTTAGCTTCCACATGTGAGTGAGAACATGTGGTATTCCTCTTTCTGTTCCAGGCTTACTTCGCTTAACATAATGTCCTCTAAGCTCTTCCATGATGCTGCAAATGACAAAATTTCATTCTTTTTTCTGGCTGATTAGAGTATTCCACTGTGTATATATACCACTTTTTCTTATCCATTCATTTGTTCATGGACACTTAGATTAATAATTCCATATCTTGGCTACTGTGAATAGTGCTGCAGTGAACATGGGAGATGTCTTCAAGTATCTCTTCAATATACTGATTTCCTTTCCTTTGGATATATACCCAGTAGTGGGATTGCTAAATCATACGGTATTTCTATTTTTAGTTTTTTGAGGAACTTCCATACTGTTTTCCATAATGGCTGTCCTAATTTACATTCCCACTAACAGTGTATAAGAGTTCTCTTCAATAAATGGTGCTGGGAAAACTGGATATTTATATGCAGAAGAATGAAACTAGACCTCTATCTCTCAACATATACAAAAATCAACTCAAAGTGTATTAAATACTTAAATGTAAGAACCAAAATCATGAAACTACTAGAAGAAAACATAGGTAAAACACTTCAGGACATTGGGCTGGGCAAAGACTTTATAAAGAGGAACTTAGAAGCACAGGCAACAAAAGCAAAAACAGACAAGTGAGATTAGATCAAACTAAAAAGTTTCTGCACTGTAAAGGAAATAATCAACAGAGTGAAGAGACAACCTGCAGAATGTGAGAAAAATATTTGCAAACTTTGCATCTGACAAGGGATTAATATACAGAATATACAGGGAACTCAAACAACTCAACAGCACACAAAAAACAATCTGATCAAAAAAGAGGCAAATGACCTGAATAGACATTTCTCAAAAGAAGACATACAATGGAATAACAAAAGACCACACAAAGCCAAAGCAATCCTGAGCAAAAAGAAGTAAAGCTGGAGGCATAACACTACCTGACTTTAAACTATACTACAAAGCTACAATAACCAAGACAGCATGGTACTGGCATAAAAACAGATACACAGATCAAAGGAATAGAATAGAGAACCCAGAAATCAACCCATATACCTACAGCCATCTGATCTTTGACAAAGGTACCAATCCTATACACTGGGGAAGAGACTGCCTCTTCAACAAATGGTGCTGGGAAAACTGGATATTCATATGTAGGAGAATGAAACTAGACCCGTACCTCTCACCATATACAAAAATCAATTCAAAATAGATTGAAGAATTAAATGTACATCCTGAAACAATAAAATTCCTTAAAGAAAACATAGGGGAAACACTCCAGGAAGTAGGAGTGGGTACAGACTTCATGAACATGACCCCAAAAGCACAGGCAACTAAAGGAAAAATAAACAAATGAGATTAGATCAAACTAAAAAGATTCTGCACAGCAAAAGAAACAATCAGCATAGTGAAAAGACAACCAACAGAGTGGGAGAAAATACTTGCAAAATATACATCTGACAAAGGATTAATATCCAGAATATACAAGGAACTCAAACAACTTTACAGCAAAAAAACCAATAGCCCAATTTAAAAATGGGCGAAGGAGCTAAATAGGCATTTCTCAAAGTCAGATATATGAATGGCCAACAGACACATGAAAAAATGCTCAATATCACTCAGCATCTGGGAAATGCAAATCAAGATGACTTTGAGATACCATCTCACTCCAGTCAGGATGGCTAATATCCAAAAGACTGAGAATGATAAGTGCTGAAGAGGCTGTGGAGAAAAAGGAACTCTCATACATTGTTGGTGGGACTGCAAAATGGTGCAGCCTTTATGGAAAATGGTATGGAGGTTCCTCAAACAATTACAGATTGATCTACCATATGACTGTGCTATTCCACTGCTGGGAATATACCCAGAAGAATGGAAATCATCATACTGAAGGGATACCTGTACTCCAATACGTATTGCAGCACTATTTACAATAGCCAAGAGTTGGAATCAGCCCAAATGTCCATCATCAGATGAGTGGATAAGGAAACTGTGATATATCTATACAATGGAATAATACTCTGCTATAGAAAAGAATGAAACACTACCATTTGCACCAACATGGATGGACTTAGAGAAAATTATATTAAGTGAAACAAGTCAGGCACAGAAAGAGAAATACCACATGTTCCCACTTATTTGTGGGAGATAAATAAATAAATAAATAAATAAATAAATAAATAAATAAATAAACACACAAACAAATAAAGAGTGGAGGGGGAAGAAGACACAACAATCACAACAATTCCTTGAACTTGTTGAGACAAGTGAACAGATATGATGTGGGGGAGAGGGGAAAGAAGAAAGGGAAAAGAGGAACGGGTAAAGAGTCACGAAAATCAACTACAATGTATATTGAGAAGCTAAAATTTAAAAAAAAAGAAGACATACAAATGGCCAGCAGGTATATGAAAAAATGCTCAACGTCACTAATCATCAGGGAAATGCAAATCAAAACCATGATGAGATATCATCTCACTCCAATTAGAATGGCTACTATCAAAAAGACAGAAGGTAACAAATGCCATTGAGGATGTGCAGAAATGGGAACTCTTGTATGTTGCCTTGACAGATTAATTTGGAGGGAGGAGAGGGACAAATCCAATTTCATGTAATCTGTTTATGCAAGGGATTTGTTCAATGCAAAACCAAATGTAATCTGAATTTTAGATCATCAGGAGATTTTTTTCTTTAAGTACATTTACAACTCAGATGAGAAATCTCTAACCATATGTATTCCTAATAAACTTTAGGATGCCACTTGTTCAGATGAAATGATAATTGCTTGCTTTCCAAATGCTAAGTGTTGAGCTGCTTAAGACCTTGAACAGTCTGGGCCTGTAAAGGAAAGACTCTGGCACTTGGAGTATTTTCAGCGTTTTGAAGTCCCTGAGTTGTTCTTCACTGAATAGCTTTGTTTCTTCTAGAAATGGGAACCACTCCTTGTGAATTAGGTCAAGTTAGCGTTGTACCACACACTAGCTGCACTCTGTTGCTGGGGCCCTGCCCCTCTTGCTCCCTTTTTAACAGAGCTGGAAGTTCCCAGTTCAGGGGAGGGGGTGTAGCCAGAGATGGACTCGAGGCAGGGAGGATGGCTATTCTCAGGAATGGGGCATGGAATCAGGGGCTCTCTAGAGCAGCCTTGGCCTTTTGAGCTGAAACTGGGCAGCCTTATGTTTTGACTTTCAGGGTGCAAATACGGAGAGTGGGATCCTATTTCCTTTTGGAGAATGCTCCCAGCATTGCAGTAGCAGAGAGAGTGTCTAAAAGAAAACAAAGACACGAAAAAGGAAACGCAAGGGGCCAAGTCCTTTCAGTCACTGGTATCCGGTCCCCTGTGCCAGAGGGTGTAAGCAACAGAGTGGCATTTAGAAGTGTTTCTCTGGCTGCTAGGAGGAAATTGGATTGGACAGAAGCAAGGGATAAGGAGACTAGTTAGAAGGAGATAGAAAAAAGTACTTGTTTATTGAATGAATGAATACTGAACTGTGAATATTAAGCTGTGGCTTTAGGTCCCTGCTCTGGCCAAAGGCCATTCTTTGCAGCTTGTACCATGTTCCCTAAGGACTGTGGTGAGCCTTTCGAGTTTTGGAAAAGTAAAACTCTTCCCTTCCTCTTCTCCTCCACTGATCCTATAGATCCACACTCTTTCTCTTCCTGGGAAGTCCCTTTGGCTGTAGCCCCTGAGATCCTATCTGTTTTTCTCTGCATTCTCTGGTGTTTCTGGAACTCAGTTTCAAACTGCTATTCAGTCTTTGGTGAACTCCACTTCTTTGCCTCTGGTCGTCTGAGCTGGGTCTTGCTCAACAGTAGACATATCTTTTCTCAGAGCCCATCTGGTTCACACCACATTTTTAGATCATCAGAAGCCCCACCCCAATCCCCCACATACACATTCAAAGCACAGCAGGTAATCTCTGGGCCATGAGATGACAGCTTACATGCAGAGCCAAGGTGGCTACCAAAGCCTGTACACCTTTGAGGAGGTTACCTGACTCTGCTCAGGCACTTGCTGCCCTTGGGGAACCCATCACCCAGGTGCCCCATTCCCAGGGTCCTGCCTTGCAGTTTTCCAATCCCAGGATACTTTTAACATTCAGATAAAAAAAAATAATGGGCAGCATTCCCACCCAGGAAAGATGAGGGAGGTCCCTAGCACCCCTCAAAACTGGTTTTTGGAGATTCCAAAATGGGCTTAGATACTTTAAGAAGATGTCTTTTGCTTTTATCCAGAAGAAGGAAGGAAGATCACAAAGGAAGGCTCAGATCCAAAGTGAATTCTTTTGTCTAGTACATGGTTTATTTTAAATGTGAAAGTTCAAGGTTATAAAAACAAATGATTTGGATGGGGCATTTGTAAATTCTGAAGCACAGACATTTCTCCATGTTTGGAGGATGTGTTCAGATATTTGTGCAATTTTTGTCATTGTTGAAATAAAAGAGGTACTGAAGCCGTGGAACATTGTACCCAGAATGATGTGAAAAATAAATAAGCAACAGTACAGGGCCAGAACCTCAAGGAGGGGAAGGGTATCAAGTGTGGCTCTGGTTGGTGTTACCCCCACCTGGCCTAGGACTACTGGCTGAAAACCTCTTTCCAAAACACCAAACCATACGATGAGTGGATTTGCTGATTCAGTGAAACACACTGGCCAGGTGAACTGCTCAAGAACACTCACCTGCAGAAGTGGTATGGATGCCTGCATTCCCTCCATCCTCACCTACTTGATTTTGTCAAAGTCTCTTTTTATGAACATGATTTTAGATAGCATTGACTTGATCAGGCAACTTTGGGAAATGAATTCCTGGGCAAAAAATTGAATTCTGCTTTAGTAACTGGATATAAGGAAAAAGCATGGGCCTTGGGGGTATTTTAGGCTCAGTTCTGCCATATAGCAGCTGTGTGATCTCGGATAAGATATTTCATTTCTTTAAGTTTCTCTCTCTGAACAGGAAATGAAGACCAAACACTTTTTGGGAATACGTTTAGAGAATAGGTGATGTATATAAATTGCCCTATGTCGTACCTGGTACGAAGTAAGCCTTTGGTATCTGTTTTTCTTTTGTCCTCTGCTCCTCTCTCCATCTCCCTCTATGATGCTTCTGCATGTCCATCTTTAGTATGGAGGAGATGTTTTTAGAGAGAGCGTCTCAGAAGAAACACTAGCTGGCAAGTTTTGCTCAATGTCTATGACTCCCCCACTGGACTCAGACTGATGTGGCTTGAAAACCTTTGTGCCCTGGCTGCATGTCAGCCTAAATTATTTCTTATACTTAATTTTGGGGGGTAAGGAAGAGTGGGAGAGAGTGTGAGCTCTGGAGCTAGACTGCATGCATTCAAATCCAAATTTTGCCACTATGTGACCTTGGATAAGTCATATAACTCTGTGGGTCTCAGTTTCCTCATCTGTAAAATGGGTATAAAAATTGTTCTTACCTTATAGAGTTCACATGAGAATAAAACAGGTTAGTATATGAAAATGCTTAGAACAGTACCTCGCACTAGAGGTGCCGTTTGAATGCTGGTGATGATCATGATGATACTGATAATGATATCTCCTCTGCTAGACTGTAAACTTTTGAGGCAAGGAGTATGTCTAATTAGCTCCCCATCACTAGCACTCAGCCCATGGGCCTGGTCCATGGGAAAAAGCCTCAGTAAATGCTCGAGGGATGAATGCCTACATGAATGAATGATGTGAAAATAATGAGGAATCAATGGATCCACAAGGCAGGCACATGTGGATGTTTCATAGACATGTATTTTCCTTCTGGGGGAAAATTCTTCAACTATCCTAATTTCATGGCAAAATTTTAGAGGAATTAAACTCAAATAGCTTAACAGTGTATAGGATTTGCATTCAGATTCAATGATGGTGACTAATTTCCCAGGGTAGAGCACTCTGGTGGGGCAGGGGCACCCCTGCCTTAGGCAGGTCACAACTTGTAGTCAGACAGGGATTAACCTGTGTCAGGTGGGGACTGTCCTGGAGAGGTAGTCATTGTGTCATATACCCAGGACCTGGAACATCTTGGAGACAAAGGAGTTGAGCTGAGGGCTAAGCAGCAACTTGGAAATGCTCTCACAGGCTCAGCCCCTCAGGAAATCATGACCTCAAAAGCCACAAGCCATGCAGGACTTCGAGAGCTTGTCTATCAAGAAGAAGGACGAGGCCAACTGCCTCAGTAGGCCGGCTTCGAGATGGACAATCTTCAGGCCATATGAGTGGGATGGGGTTCCAGGCAAGCCCAAGCCCAAGAACAGATACATCATCTCAGATTCTGCTGTGGGGTCCATATGCTCCTATTCAGATCCAACACTGTTATTATCCTCAGATCCAACCTTAAATCTTGGCTCTCACCACCTATGAGATCCTTGAACCTCAGTTGTCTTATTTGTAAATGTGAGTCATAATGACACTTAGTTGGTACTCAATAAATTCATTCATTCATTTATTCAGTCAGTCAAGGAATATGTACTGAATGTTCAGCTATGTGCCAGGCACTGTTGCAGGCTCCAGGGATGCAACAGCTGATGAAACAAAGCTCCTGCTTTTT
>NW_007731781.1:133564-135557 GCF_000696425.1 Galeopterus variegatus | reverse complement strand
TACTCAATAAATTCATTCATTCATTTATTCAGTCAGTCAAGGAATATGTACTGAATGTTCAGTTATGTGCCAGGCACTGTTGCAGGCTCCAGGGATGCAACAGCTGATGAAACAAAGCTCCTGCTTTCGCATTCTTGGAGTAGGATATAGACAACAGACAAATAAATATATAACATATTAGATAGGGATAAGTGCCATAAAGGAATACAAGAGAGGATAGAGAGTCACAGGGTAGACACTAATGCTTTAGATAGGATGGTCGTGGAAGTGACCCTGAATATGGTGGCATTTGAACAGAGACCCAAGAGCATGGAGGGAGCAAACCCAGCAGATGATAACAGGCAGAAGACTATTCCAGGCAGAGGAACAAACAGTAAGCGCAAAGGCCCAGGGGTGGAAGGAGCTTGGAGGGACAGTGAGGAGGCCAGTGAGACTGGGGACGAGGTCCAAGAGACCAGGAGCAGATTCTATAGGGTCTCTTAGGCCACAGAAAGGAGGTTGACTTTTTATATTTTTATACTGAGTGACATGCGGAGCCATTGGAGGGTTATGAGCAGAGGAGTGACATGATCTAACTAGTAACTGAAAAAAAAGAGATCACTTTGCCGCTTTGAGGAGGCAGGGGAGCACTTAGGAGGTGATTGTGTTGATTACAGGGCAAGAAGTTATAGTGGCTCAGACCAGAGTAGTGGTAGTCAAGATGGTAAGAGATGGTCAGATTCTGGGCACATTTTGAAGGTACAGCCAATAGATTTTCCTTTCCTTTTTTGGGGGGGGGGTTTGCTTATTACTTTTTAATTTTTTCTTTAATTGAAACATAGTTGATTCAACAGGGTTTTCTGATGAATTTCCTGTGGGGTGTGTGGGGAGCAAGAAGGCAATTAGGAATGACTCTTATGTTTTGCGCTAGAGCAATTGAAGGATGGACTTGCCATTTACTGGTGGGGAGAAGACTGAGGGAAGAGCAGGTACTGGGGGTTGCACGTGTTAGGATGGAGGTGTCTATGAGACCCCCAAGGAGAGGTCCAGCCTGGACATAAACATTTCAGAGTCTTCAGAGTACAGACAGCATTTAAAATCATGAGGTTGGATAAGATAGTGCTGGGAGTGAGTGCAGATAGAAAGAATCTGGGTCTGAGGCCTAAGCCCTGGAGCAGTCCAGTGTATCCTCCCCCACTCCCTCTCCTCCTTTTTCTTCTTTTATCATTATGAAAGGCAACTGTTTAATTTAATTCAGCTAGCCTCCACTTGAACAAACCTGCTTACAAAATTTCTTCAGGGTTTGCTCTTAGAAGTGATATGCACTCTTTGCAACTTCAAAGGCTTTTAAAAAGAAAAAGCACCAAACTCTGGGCTGTGGAGGAAGGCCTCGTGGTGCAGGCACTGAACCAGCAAGAGCGGTGCATCTGGAGATCAAGTTCCTTTCAGGATTAGTGAAATCAAGCTTTTCTTAGCATTTGTCTAATGATGGAATGTCAACTTGCAAACCTCAAAAATCTTTTTCAACTTCATGTCTCTTTCCCTTTTCCATCCAACAGAAAAACTATGTGAAGCCAGAAGGGAGAATCTGAGAAAGGTTTGACTCTTCCTTCGGTGAGATAAACAATCTGTGTGTCATGGAGCCAGCATAAAAATCCTGTGTTTGAAGAACAGGCTGAGACTACAGTGTCATTCAGGATAGTTTAGGGGAAGGCAAAATAGGGATACCTCAACCCCTGTGATAAAGATCAGAGGGTCTCAGTGGACCGTGGGTTTTCCATGAGCCAAATATGACATGGCTGTTACAAGAGCCAACACAATCAAAGAGGTCTAGTGTCCTGGCCGTAGAAAATCAGAATCCTCTGATACTAGCAGTCCCCTATTCTTCCGGGCATTGCATTGTTAGAGGGACTTTGGCAAAGTGTGTGGTGTTCCATGGAGAGAGACCAGCATGAGACAAGGGTTTAAACAAACAACAGGAATTTGGCCTTTGCTGGAGCCTGGGTATGCCATA
>NW_007731781.1:130920-132898 GCF_000696425.1 Galeopterus variegatus | reverse complement strand
GAGACAAGGGTTTAAACAAACAACAGGAATTTGGCCTTTGCTGGAGCCTGGGTATGCCATAGTCACTGTCTTCAGATATTTGCCAGGGGATGAGGAAGATTAGCTCTGCATTTCTCCATAGGGAGGACCAAAGGAGGGAAAGAGACATAGAACCTGTTATTGTCGGAATGTGCTGCCACGTAAAGTAACGTGCTCTCTCTCCCTGAAGGAATTCAGGTAGGGGGTGGGTGATCAATAGTAAGGGATGCTGTAGAGCAGAGACTTTTAGGTGGGGGCCAGTGGATGAGTTTCAGGGGGTCTGTAATTCCAAAAAATGTACATGACAAATTGTATGGGCCTGTGCGTATTTTTCTAAGGAGAGGGTCCATAAATTTTATCAGAGTTATGGGACCCTAGAAATGTTAAGAAATTTGCCATAGCAAACACCTCTAAGCTGTAAGCCTGTTTGACCTCTGTGATCTGCTTAGACTAGGTTCAATGGTTCTAACTAGCTCCAGTACCCCCAACTCCCTGGCCGAGTGGCCCTGTGGAAACAGCATTGACTTTGCAGTTGGACAGACTTTGATTTAAATTCTAGTTCAGCTACCTTTGCAACTATGGGAAAGTTTCTTACCTTCTCTTAACATCAGTTTCTTCACTTGTAAAATAGGAATAATAAAATCTATCTCACTGGGACATTAAATAATGTAAGGCGGGTCACCTAGCAAAGTTCTTCTCTCATACTAGGAGTCTGATCAATGTGAGGTCCTTTCCTCACTCCTTTTCTGTGACATCTTTTATTGCCTGTCCCACCCACAGCACTGAAAAGGGCCACCCTATATGTCACATGTCCCCAGCTATGACTGACTCTTTAGTTAGAGAGGGATACCCATTCACAAATCAGTTCAAATCTCTCCTTAAACACCTAGAACCTGTTTCCCCACACCCATAACTAGCTCTTTCATTCTTCTCGGTTTAATTTGGAACACCTAACATGCATCAGATGTTAAACCAAGCACTAGGGCTATTGTACAAGGAGGCAGTGTGGGAAATTGGTTTTAGATGCTGGTTCTAGAGTTCAACGGACTGAATTAAAATCTGAGCTTGCTTTTTGACCGCTGACAATAACCTTGGTCGAGTTACTTAACATCCTCAAGCTTTAGTTTCCTTACCTTTCGAGTGGGGTGAGGTTGATAATAATAGCATGCCCACCTCATGGGGCTTTAGTGGGGATTGAATGAGATCATCCACAGGAGGGACTTAGCACAGAGCCTGGCACATGATAATCAATGCTCGCTGCTGTCATTGCTGTTAATATTAATATTATTATAGAGATGCATTGCCAGGGTCCCTGTCACAACTAGGTGGGGGAGGCGGAAAAGTCCCAACACCAAGTGACAGGTGTCCAATACTGAGTTTCTCTTTGGTGTGCTCTAGCATTCTCGTGGACTATGAATGGAGTACAGTTAGGCTGAGATACTGATTCCCCAGAGTTCTTTGTGTGTTGTAATGTTTGGAGAGACCAGAATCCCCCATCGACCACCTGCAGCCATGAACGGTCTTGTCCATTTACCCTCGTGTGCAGGTGCATGAGCCATGGGAAGTTCTGCTGTAATGGATGTGCATGAGCACAGGGTGCAGAGGGGCTCAGAGGAGGGGATGAGCACATCCAGGCTTTTCCACAGAGCAGTACTGCTTTCTCTGAAATCCGCCCTTTACCTCCCCCCTTCTAAGGTCACCTTGCTATCACAGCCCCTCTTGCCCACATTTTCCCTCCCTCTTCTCACGGGCACATGTCAGCACGTGGTTGCTGAGGGAATGAAGAATTGAGCCTCACCGTCCCACATCCGAGACCTTCCCAAACCCATCCGTCTATTGACACGGCTCCCTCAAAGTCTGATAGCTTGTTCACAGTCCTCATCCCCCGGGGCCCCTTGAGGTATTGAACACTACTGGCCACTCCCTCCTTTCTTCCATGCACTGACATCAGCTTCCTGTT
>NW_007731781.1:125139-130753 GCF_000696425.1 Galeopterus variegatus | reverse complement strand
ACCTCGCTCAGCCAGTGAGCGGGAACCGGTCTGTATGTGGGATCCGAACCCTCGGCGGGCTTGACGCACTGTAGCAGTGCGCCACCGGGCGGCCCCTTCCCTCCCTCTTCTCACACGCACATGTCAGCACGTGGTTGCTGAGGGAATGAACAATTGAGCCTCACCGTCCCACATCCGAGACCTTCCCAAACCCATCGGTCTATTGACACGGCTCCCTCAAAGTCTGATAGCTTGTTCACAGTCCTCATCCCCCGGGGCCCCTTGAGGTATTGAACACTACTGGCCACTCCCTCCTTTCTTCCATGCACTGACATCAGCTTCCTGTTTCCACCTGGTTTTTTCAGGCTCTTCATTTTTTGGTCCTCCTTATTGATTTTGCCCCTTTGTTCTCTTTCCAACCCATTATTATGTGCCCTCTCTGAAGTTCTTCCTGTAACTCTCTTTTCTCTAATCTTAATTTACAAAGACCTGTGACTTAAAGCTCCCCTAGAGATCCATATTTCTAAAATCTATGGTCCCAATCTGGACCTCTCTGAAGCAACCATCCTTGCAACTCTGTATTCCTAACCATGCTGGGCATCTCAGTCTGGGCATCCCACCAGCATCTCAAATTGAACTTACATCTTCCTCAACCAGTGCACTCCTGCTCCTGGTTTCCTCACAGCATTAACTTCTGTCTACCTGTCCAGAGATCAAACCTTTGGAGTGACCTGCTCTCTTTCCATCCCCCACATGCAGTTAGATCACAAATTTATGGAGCCTATTTCTTGTCCGCCCACCTCTTCACTGCAGTTGCCACTTCTCTGTGCAGCTTCCCGTGTTCAGCTGTCCCGTGTTATCTCCACTTGGATGTTTTATAGTCAACTAAAACTGAACATGTCCAAAGTGGAACTCTGAGTCCACTACTCCTTGTCCTTAGCTCGCTTTCCCCAGGCTTTCTCATCTCAATAAATGCCTCCTCTATACACCCAGTTACTCAGTCTGGTCATGCGTGACATCTTCCTCTCTCTTGAGGGCCACTTATTTATGGGGTGTTTCAGGAGGACCCAGGCTGATGTTCAGCCCAGCCACCCCTCTGTGGCCATGCAGTGTTCAAATACTGAGGTATTTCCCTGCCGATTGGTAAATAGCTGCTGCCCTGAGATTCCTGATTGCCCCCATCATCACCCCAGTTGCCCTGGCCTCTCCCCCAGGATTCCCTGGACCTCCCCATGATTTGGCAACTGAAGGGTTGATGCCTGGTGCTGCAGGGAACCTGTAGGACCCAGCTGTAGCAGGACAGCCACTGGTGCCCATTCTAATTGGCCGGTACCTGTGCCACAACAGTTGTTCACTATTTTGAAGGCAATTCCCAGTGTCACTCATTTTGAAGATGAGGAAACTGACACTGGAGAGATTAATTAATTTCCCCACAGTTCCTTGGAGTCTGTCTGGCTCCAAAGCCCACTTTCTTTCCAGGGTATTTTGCAATAATCCCCTGACGGGTCCTCCTGCCCTAGACTAATCTTCCCCAGCCCAGCTTTCATCATGCACTTTTTCTGCTCAGAAACTTCATGGGGCTCCTAGCCCACATCGAGGTAAGCCCAGACTCTTAAGCCTGGGGCTCAAGGCCCCGTCATAGTCTGACAGACTCAGCCAGCTCTGGGACAGAGCCCCCTGCCCCTGCATTCCTGAACACTTTGCCACACTTAGGCCCGCACCTCTTCCTCTAGACATGCCCTCCCTGACCCGCCCTCCACCTTTTGAAGCCAGTGACTGCTCAAATGCCAACTCCTCTAGAAAACAAACCTTCTGTAATGCCCCACCTCTTCTTCCTTGGAGCTCCTGCAGCACTTGGTTCAAGTCCAGTGACCCCATCCCCAGCCCGTCCATGGTATTGACCGTGTTTTTCCTTACAGAATAGTTTTACTAACAGCACCTCACGTAAGCACACCAACAGAGGGTTCGCACACCACCTCCACATACCTTGTGTTATGGATGTTACTGACTTGCTTGAATCTTAAACCACCAGCTCCTGGAGGCAGGAGTTGTGTCTGGCTCACCTCTGCAGCCTCCCTGCCTGGCAGAGGCCCGGGCACAGGCGTGCACACAGCACACATCCATGGAACAGGTGGGGCGGTTGTGCTCTGAGGCAGAGTGGGGAAAGCGGATCACAATTTTCCCAGCAGTTGCTCCCTCCAAGCAGGATGCCAGGACACTTCCTGTCCCACTTTCTTGTGCCCTGCCCACCCCAGGGCCCAATTCTAATGGAAAGAGCACCTAGGGACTTTAAAAAAATATATATCTAAAAAATACTTTTAAGTCAAACTAATACCGTCACACAATTTTTTTAAAGAACCAACTAGAAGAGAACGCCTTTAATAAAAAGTCCTGCTTTCCCACCCCAAGTTATGCTGCTAGGAAGAATCCCTTTGACTGTTTCTTTGGATAGTTACTGCCATATCTAAATAATTTATGAAATTTAGACTTTATTCCTTGATTTTACACTATGATAGACGTTGCAGGAGCCAGCTTATACTAGTTTGATTTTATTCCTCTGCAGGTGGCCTGTTTTTCCCCCGTCTCTGGAAGTTTTAGTTTCTTGTCTATGTCCTCGATGGTCTCAGTTTCACAATGGTATGTCCCTGTGTGGACCTTTTTTCATTTTCTGTGTTGGGCACCTCATAAGTTCTTCCAATCTCTAGACTCTTTTGCCCCTGGGGAAATTTCCATTATTTCTTTGATAATGTTCTTCCCTCTACTTTATCTGTTTTGGTTTTTTACCCCTGGAACTTCTATTAGTTGGAATCCCTGGTTTGATTCTCTATGCCTCTTATTTCTTTTTTTCTATTTCCTCTCTCCTTGTCTGTTCTGCTTCACAGAAGTAGAACCCCCACACCTCATATTTGAATATTTAGTTTTAGCAATACCTTGATTTCCAAGAGTTCTTTCTTGTTCTTTAATTCTTTTTTTATTAGATTGCTACATTTTTTGCATCTTTCTGTGGATAGCACTTAGAATTATTTCCAAAATTATCTTCTGTTTCCTGAATTACCTCTGTTTTCTCCATGCCCATGTTTTTCTGTTCGTTCATTCAGTCAGTCTGTGTTCACTGCAGGCCTACTATGACCTGGCACTATTTTAGGTAGTGGGAAACGAGTGGTGAATGAAATGGACAAAAACCCTGTCCTCATGGAACTCACATGGGGGAGGCTGTGGAAGGGAGAGACAATAGATCAAATTTGAAGTTTGTCAAATGGTTGATGAGTACCGTGATGTAAAACAGAAAAGAGGGATAGGGACAGCCTGGGTGGGGGTGGGGATTCGCTATTGCAAATAGAGTGATCAGAGAAGGCCTCATGGGGAAGATGACATTTGAATAGAGACAGAAGATGAGTGTGTGAACCACGTGGGGGAAGAGCATTACAGGCAGAGGAAAGAGCAAGTGCGAGACCCTGAGGCATGGCTATGCTTCGGTTTTTGTTTTGTTTTGTTTTCTTTCATATAGGCTTTCCTTAAATATCTGGTTGTCCTTGGTTGCTCATGTCAGAATGAGGCAACAGAGAAGCCGCTTGTTAGTTCTGAGGACGTGGGTTTACTGGCTAGCTTTGCTTGATGGGAGGGATTTTTCAACTTTGCTGCGTTATAATTCCCTGTTGGGGAGGTGTCTAAAAAAAATTCACAACCCCTGGGCTACAACCCACACAATTTACTTATTTGTTTGCTTATTTGTGTATTTGTTTTTCTTTTTTTAACCCATGAAAATTAAATCAGAATTTCTGAGGATTGGACCCAGGCGGCAGTGGTTTCAAAAACTCCCCAGGGGATTTCAATGTGCAGCCAAGTTTGAGAACCAGTGCATCAAGGCAGTGGTTCTCAGGCCTGGTTGGACATTACTGGAATCACCTAGAGGGTTTTAGCAAATTTCTAATGCCTGGGGCCACACCTCAAACCAATTAAAACAGCGTATCTAGAAGTGGGGCCTGGACATTGATAGATTCAAAAACTTCCCCCAGTGATTCTAATATATAGCCAAGGTTAAGAACTTCGCTTTAAAGGATAATGTGGGCTTACAGCCACACTCTGCTTTGCTCTCCCCTCCCTCCCCAAATGCTGGAACGCAGAGGGCTTTACTTAGGGGGAAACAGCAGCTCCCATAGGAGCTGGTCTAATTTATCCCAGATTATTCAATTTCCTTAGAGAAGAACCCTCTCTTACAGTTTTTCTTGTTGTCTCGTTGCCAAACTTGTTTTCTGCTTGTAGAGGTAGGGGAAAGGGTGAGAGGAAAGGGGAGATTGATGTTTTGCCTATAAATTGTTTTTAAACTGACTATTGAAATTTGCCTTATAAACTCCAACTCCTTTTTTTTTGCCATAATTTCAGACTTACAGAAAAATTGCTAGAATAGTACAAATAATTACTGTATCCCCTTTGCCCAGATTCTCCAAATATTGGTATTTTATCACATTTGCCTTATCTTTCTATCATCTATTTTTTCCCCTTGAACTGTCTGCAGAACTTACTCAGATTTTGCCAATTGTCCCAATAATGTCCTTTTGAGCAAAAGAAAACCCAGATCATTCATTGCATTCAATTGTCATGTCTCTTTGGTCTCCTTTATTTGGAATGGCTGCTAGTCTTTCAATGTCTTATGATACTGACATTTTTGAGAGCATAGGCTTGCTGTTTTGTTGGATTTGGATTTGTCCTCATGATTAGATTCAGGTGACGCATCTTTGGCAGGACTATCACTGAAGTGATGCTGTGTCTCATTGCATCCTATTAGGAGGTAGTTATTCCAATTTGTCCCATTACTGGTGATATCAATCTTGTTCACGTGGCTGTGGTGGTATCTGCCAGGTTTCTCCAAGTAAAGTTACTACTTCCCCCTTTATTATGAATAAGAATATATTAAGGCTATGTAAATATCATGACTCAAACTTTCAACCGGGAGTTTTAGCTTTCGCTGATTTTTCCATGAATCAATTATTGATATGGTGATTTCCAAACTGTGATTTTCTAATTTTATCATTCTCCTGCATTTATTAAAGTTTTCACCCTACTATAAAGGAGCGCCTTCCCTTCTCTGTTTGTCTATATCAGCATGGATTCATAGATTCTTATTTTAAATGGATTATAATCCTTCACTATTATCAGTTATATTTTAATGCTCATATTGTCTCAGATTTAGCCAATGGGAGCCCCTTCAAGTGATCCCGTGTCTCCATAATTCTTACTTTTTGGCACAATAAGATGCTCCAAGTTCATCTTGTACTTTCCATGGCCCAGCCCTAGACTCACCCATTTCTCCAACGAGCCCTGGTTTCTCTTATTGGAGAAGGGCATTTATAAACCAAAATTTGGACACAGTGTGCTCATTGCTACACTGTTATTTCTGGCCTTCTCAGTGGACAGAGCTAGGAAGTAGATGTATGTTTGTGCACATACACATATGTATATATGTATATAAATACATAGGTTTAAATATACATGCCATACACATCTTGTTGGGAAAGTGAAGGAAAATGGTCAGGGCCACTCAGGTGTTCAGAATCTTGCCAAGCAGTTGATGTAAATATGCACGTGCGCCCAGGTGTTCCTCGGTTATTGTCTAATGTAATTGCACATGTGCACC
>NW_007731781.1:105142-124802 GCF_000696425.1 Galeopterus variegatus | reverse complement strand
AATATGCACGTGCGCCCAGGTGTTCCTCGGTTATTGTCTAATGTAATTGCACATGTGCACCTGGGTGTCCTGGGTTATGGACTTAAGTATAAAGGACGAGTGGCTCTGATCCACGGGGCCCCCCACCCCCGGGATGCCCCTACCGCTGCTGGAGGCTGTTGCTCCTGCTGCCAGGGCCCCCGGGATGCCCTGAAAGGTTGCCACCACCACTGCTGTTGCTGCTGCTGTAAGCTTCTGCTGAGGACTGAGCTCGTGTCACCTGCCAACGGCTCCCGGGATCTTTCCTAATTACCTAGTGCGGACCTGCGTGTGAGGGGTCTGGGGACCCAGTCTGTACAATGGGTTTGAAGGGTCTGAGCCCTAGCCCTGACAATACAAGTGGAAACTTAGTATAACTAAAATAATGAAACATCTTGGCTTTAGTTATGATTTGCCTTACTCAACAACTGGCATTGTCTGTAACTTGACACATCTATATCTATCTAGTTCACTCCAATAAGAAAAATAACTATGATTCCAACACAACACTGCATGGTTTATTCTGTTTTTCCTCCTGTAGGAAAAATATATGAAAATGGTCAGGGCCCCTCATATGTTCACAATCTTGCTGAGCATTTGATATAAATATGCACGTGTGCCCAGGTGTTCCTTGGTTATTGTCTGGTGTAATTGCGCATGTGTGCCCAGGTGTCCTGGATTATTGGACTTAAGTATAATGGAGGAGCGGCTCTTATCCACAGCACTCCCAGCCCCTGGGATGCCCCTGAGAGGCCCACAGGGAGACTGCCACAGCCACTGCTGTTGGATTCACTATACACTGCCACCGCCTAGGAAGCTGAGGACTGAGCTTGTGTCATCTGCCAATGGCTCCCAGGATCTTTTCCCAATTACCTAGTGTGGACCTGTGTGTGAGGGGTCTGGTGACCTAGTCTGGCATGTGAGGGGTCTGTGATCCAGTCTGTAGAGTGGGTTTGGAGGGTCTGTGGACCCTAACCCCTAGCCCACAAAATAAAAATGGAAAACTTAGTGTAACTAAAATAATGAAACACTTTGGCTTTAGTCATGAATTGCCTAGCCATACAATTGGCATAGTCACTTAGCAATACACCTCCTGTTCCTCTGTTTTCCTATTGGTAACTCCCTCCTTTGACAATGAGAAATTTGTCTGTCATTATCTACAGTACATTTGCCTTGTCTGTCATTATCTACAATACATTTGCTGATTTGCTCAATTCTAGAATGCACAGAAAGTATTTCTCATAACTACTAACCCATATCTCTATGAAAGAGAAATCTCCTCAACATGTGTTCGCAGGTTTTTTTAACTTTAGCTTGAGGGCATGTAGTCCAATGAAAGTTACTTGGATTACTTCCTTTTCTGCCCCTTCCATCCATAAACTTTTATTCATCCCTTCTCTGTTTGGCACCATAGCTCATTCCTGTCCTTGTCACCCCTGGTTCCTTAAGTCCAGAGCCTCTCAGGGGTCTTGGAGCCGATGAGTTTTGCTCACCACTGCCCTTGTGTTGTCGAGAGCTAGGCCGAGGCCGCCTTCTCCCTGCTGCTTTAGGCACCAGCCTTCCATCCTCTTGCCAGCTTCCAGAAATGTGTTCTCTCCTGCCCCCTCCCTCCCATTCTACTTATGGCCAAGTATCTATTCCTTTTTAAGGAGTCCTTTGCCATTATTTTAATGGGATCGTAGGAGGGAGAGGAGACACCTGTGTTCCCAATCGGCTGTCTCATACCTCACGCCCACGGACTCCAGAGTCAGAAAGATCTGGGCTTGCAAACCATGAAACACCAGCAAGCTCGTTGGCCTCTCCAAGTCTCAGCTTCCCCACTTTGTATGTGGGGGTGAGAAGCCCCCCACCACATGGGTTTGGTGAGGATGGAGCTATGTGTAAAGTGGCCGACAGTGCCTGGCACCGTGTTTGGTAAATGACATCTGTCATTATTGTCTGGATACAGTTCCTGTTGATTTGGCCTCTTATTTGTTCATTTACTCATCCAGGGTCCACTGAGTCTGAGCACATCACAGAGTCCCGAAGTACTTGTATAAAAAGGGCCAGGAAGTCAAAATTCCCAGTGAGGTCACCACAGTAATCAGTCCCAGGGCTGGCAGGGAGCTGCTTCTCCTTGCTTGGTTCCCCTTAGTCCCAGGATGCATTTTTTGCCTGGGACTTTAAAACTCCTTCCCTGGCCTCAGGTCAAATGGCCTGTCGGGAGAGCCTTCCTGAGCTGAGTGCCAGTGTGCCTCTGCCGGTCCACTGCTTCTATGCCGAGGACACATGATTGTCTCTGATGGAGATGAGTGATGAGCTGAAGATTTTGGTAAAGCGAGGCCAAATCCCTGTGTGGCTCCAGGAACAAGGATAAATATAGCCAGAGTAATTGCTCATGCTCTTTTAAGGATTAAAAGTCAGCTTTTAGGCAAGCTGTGAAGCTCCATGATCAGGACAGCAAGGGACACAGTTCCTTTTTTAGAGCTGTGGTCAGCACTCCTTGTGGGTTGCTGAATCCCAGACCTCCATGGCACTATTCCCATTTGAGTAATGGGGTCGCCTTCAGTAGTCTACACACCATGAGGGCAGGAATGGTCTGAGCTGTCCTTACCACATTTCATCACCCGACACTATGTCCGGCACACTAACAGTGCTCAATAAACATTGTTAAATGAATGAACGAAACGTGAAAAGGTTGTATTTTTAAAATAACCTTTAGAATAAGATCTGTAGTCTAGTTAACAGTAACGTCCCAATGCCAATTTCCTGGTTTTGAAATGTATTGTACAACAGTGATCTAAGATATCACCATGGGTGGAAGCTGGGTGAAGGGAACATGGGACTCTACTATTTTTGCAACTTCCTGTGTGTCTGTAATTATTCCAAAATAAAAGGTTAAAAAAAAAAGAAAAAGAAAAACAAACCCTTTAGTCAAGATTATGCAAAAACTATTTGACACTTGGGGGAAGCAGTACTGGAGTATGAATGGATACAGTCTCTGTTCACAGCAATGCTTTTGTTTTATTATTATTATTGAACATAAACACACAATTTGTTCATATGATTCAAATCTTTAAATGGATAAATAAATGGTGGATAGTCTTTACTCCAGCCACTTAATTCCCCTGCCCATAGGTAACTAGTGTTGGTTAACATTATGCATTTCTTGTGCTAATGGTAGTGAGACTGTGTGCACACTCACATATGCACTTGTGAGTATGTGTGTACAAATGTAAATATAACTGTGTGTAAATATGTACATATTTATGTCCACAACACATGGTGATAGATGCTCTTCTGCTTCCTTACTTCTCCACTTGAAATGTCTCGGAGGCTTTTCATATCAGTGCACCAAAAGCGTCCTCATTCTTGGTGGTAGCTGAGCTCCATCTTCTTTTATGGCCCCCCTATTGGTGAACATTTATGTCATTTCCAATCCTTTTGCTTTTATAAACAATAATTCTTTTGCTTTTATAAACAATGCTTCAATGAATAATCTTGTTCATTTGTCATTTCCCAAGTGTAGGAGTGTGTTTGTAGAATAAATTCCTAGAAGTGAAATTGGGTCAAAGGGTCGGAATCTTGTAATCTTGATAGTGCTAAGTTGTTCCCTATAGAGCTCGTTCCATTTTACATACCCACAGTAATGCGTTTTATAAAATGCTTGTGTTAATGCAGAGATTCTTAAAAAGTTATTTAGTGACCTTTTATGAGTCTGGTGAAAGCTGTAGGCCTCTACCCCAAAAAACCACAAATCACATAAAGTTTTGTATACAATTTCAGTTGGCTCAGAGACCCCTGAAGGCCACCCATGAACCCCAGGTTAAGAAACCCTGACTGAAGGGGAATCAGCATGGTAAAGAGGAAAGAGCTTTAGGGACAAACCACCTAAAGTCACATCTCAGCTCTACCAGTTACCGGCTATGCAACATCAGGAAAGTCATTTTACTTCTTCGAGCCTCAGTTTCCTTTTTCAAGGAAAAATGTATAGCACTTGTGGGCACACATACAGTACCTTTAAGTAAAGCATCTAAGATAGTACTAGAAATATAGTAGGTGTTCAATATAATATATGGTTTTGTGCACACACACACAATCTCACATGCACACAAAGCCTCAGGTTCCATTTCAAGCTCGGTTTCCAGTTGTTCCTGCAGTAACTGCTGCTGGATTCACAAGATGAACTTTTGGAGCAACATTCCCCAAAGTGGAGTCCTTGGGCCAACCACAGAAGAATCACCCGAGGGCGTTAATTAAAATGCAGGTTTCTGGGTCTCACTTCGGATCCATGCAATTAGAATTTCTGGAAGAGGAGTCCAAAGAGCTTCACACTTGGGGATTCTAATGCACACTGAAGTTGGGGAAACAGTGCTAAAGAGTTTGGTAAATTCCTTCTGGCCCCTATACCTGTAATTCTAGTAGTTACTACCATGTGGCTTTGCCAGTGGGAGCCTGTACCTGTAGAGGGACAGGTGTGGACACCCAAGAGAACGCATGGCTAGTGTCCAAGACAGCATCCTTTCATTTCATCCACAGAAATACAAGTATTTATGAAGGTAACAGACAGCATGAACCACACCTCCATCAGGGATCTCTCTCATAACCACTAGAGAGGAGAGATGGTCCGGTACTACATGCCTGAGCTAGGGGCTAGGACGGAGGCCCAGTGGAGAAGACCTGCCTCAGCTGGAGGGACTGACTTGTGGCCAGGAGCTGGGGATAAGGACTGTGCACAGCCTGCAACCATCACCAGGAGAACTTCAGGCCACAGGCCTGGAGCTCTAATCCCTAGCACTCTCCACCATGATTGGTCAATGCTTTCTGGGAGGCAAGCGATGGCCTAGGGCCAAGGTTCCTAGATTTAGCAAAGAAAATCTAAGATAAATGACACATAGTCTTTTAGTACAAGGATGTCCCATGTTTATCTAAAATTCAAATTTAAATGGGTGTCCTGTAATACATCTGGCAATTCTACTCAGGTCTTCTCCATGCTGTCTCTCACCCCAAAAGGGGCTGGGGTTCCCGTGTGGCTTGCCCTAAGTGTGGAGCTCCGTGATTTTGGCCTGCACCCAAGGGGGGTGAAAAACAAGTATGGACAGGGTGTGGACTTCCAGGAGAGAGGTAACCTTCCCTTACCCATGTCTGGGCAGGGGAAGGAAGCTAATTCATGCTGATCCAGCACTTACTGTGCTAAGCACTTGGATAGTATCTCATTTAATCCCCCTAACAACCCAGTGAGTGAGGTATTATCGCTATTATTCCCACTTTACAGATAAGGAGAGTGAGGCTTCACGATGTTAAGACCACAGAGCTGTTAAGTGGAAGAGCAGTGGTTGACATCGGTGGGGCTGGTGCCAGGTCTGGGATCAGCTGAATCTCCCAGGCCATTTTCTCTGGTAATCCCAAGGGTTTAAGGTGGGAGCAGCCCCTGACCCCAAATCCCCAGACAGGAAACATTCCCAGTTTCTCCTGGCACTGGGCCAGGGTCTTATCCAAGCTCACATGCTTGCTGGAGACTCCAGTCTGGGAGGCAGATCTGCAGAGTCCTCTTCATCCCTGTCTGGCTAGGACAATGTCCAGTGGCATGAGCTGCCCGTGGGCACTGCCATCTGCTGTGTGGGTACCCAGGGGAGGGGCCCAGGGCCAGTGGCTGCCTCGCAGGCCCAGCCTGCACTGAACCCTGAGGCCGGCTGATTGGCTTCCTCTGCCATTTGCCCCCTGAGCCAGGCCAGAGGGGGCTCCCGGAGGAGCTCTCGGCTCTAAGTCCCAACCCCTCTTGGAGGAGGCGGGCGCCGAGGTTCTGCAGCCAGAGGCTTCTCAGCTTGGAGCTCCGGAGCCAGATGTAACATTGACCTTAAATGGTAAAAGCTCCCCAGAGTGAAGAGAGGCTGGCCAGAGGAGGAAAGGGGAATAACTCAGTTTTAGGTAAGTCGTTGCTATATCCTAGAATAACCTGCCTCTTCAGCCGGGAAGCGGAGGGAACCCTTCTCCTCCTTAAAGGTACAGGGTGCAGGGATGGGGGTTGCTTAACTTTAACTTTCCAGGGGAGTTGCCTTTGTTGGGTGGCATTTCAGCAATTTTTATGGTTGCTGTCTTAAGTTTTAAATAAGAAGTGAATCTTGCCAGTCCTAACTGAACTAAATTATGCTGCTTTTGCTTGCTGTTGGAAAGCGTGCACAGGTTGGGATGAAAATGTGGGTTTTGACTGGAGATCCCACCCCTAGCTTCCCTATGGGCCCCTCTGCAGCAATGGAGGGGTCCTCAGATTATGCAAGCCTGCAGGCAGGGCTTTCTCCCCTCTTGGTCTCTCTCTCTGTCCCTCTGCACCCTCCTGCCTTGAATCTGGTGTCAGCCCAACCCATCTTCATCCTTGACCCTACCCCTATTTCTGTCTCTGTCTCTTCCGTTTTGTGTTCTGGTCACAGGTCCTGTTTTTATCTCTGTCCCCTTCTCTCCTTTTGTCTTCAGCTTACCCCCCTGGGACGGTTCCCTGCTCCCTAGAGGGGGTGCCCATGCCCCAGCCCTGCTTGCCCCCAGGGGCTCCACATTGAAGTTATTCCTAGGCACTCAGCCTGGCTTTCTCCAAAGGAAAGGCCAGTGAAGCCAGAGGCCAGAGAGAGGCCCAGCTGTCTTGTCCCCTCCTGCCCAGTAAACAATTGTAAAAGCCTGGAGAGGCTCTGCAGTTTGAGTAAACAGCAGCACAGGGCCCAGGACCCCTGGCCAGCATTCCAGCCTCCCAGAGTGGCAGCTGCTGTTCTCTTTACACTCTTCAGGCAGCTTGCTGGGGTGCCAGGGAGAAGTAAAGCAGCCCAAGGGCTTGTCTGAGTCAAGTTTTTTGCAGGGAAAAGGAGGAAGCTTCCCAGGACTGTTAGGCTGAGGTACAAGGGAGTCAGGACCCGCCAATGATTGTGTTGCCCCCACAGAGGGCAACGACATGCTGGCGAGGCAGTTGGAGTTACCTACGCCACCCCCAGCCCTCACCTCACCCCAACATTTTTATGGGGGTGGAAACTCAGGTTAAGTGACTTGCCTAAAGTCATACCACCAGGAGGAGCAGGTCTGATGGCTCTAACCCCAGTGCTCCTGCCTCTGCACACAACTGTGAGTGTGAGGGTACACTCCTGCCTCCAATAGTGTCTTGTGATTTTTGACCTAATGGACAACACAGTTGTCACTGCCGTGTTTGTTCAGTCCATGATGCTGTATGTATGTGTGTGCGTGCGCGCGCGCGTGTGTGTGTTGGGGGTGGCTGTTTGAACCTTCCTCTATGCTTGGTAGTAAGTGGGACATTCCTGTACACTCTAAGATCATCTGGGAGGGATAACTATGTGCTTATTACTACAACATGACCAGTTATCCCCCTAAATCGGTTTTCTGAAAAAAACAAAATAAAAAGTAAGCAGGTAGTTCTCACTCTGTGTTGAACGCTGTTCTAAGCCCTTTCCATTCAGCCCTACAGTCCTGCTCACTACAGAGCAGGGCTTATTATTGCCACCCTCATCCTGTAGATGGGGACATTTTAGCACAGAGCAGTCACACGGCTGGCATTTGACCCCAGGCAGCTGGGCTCTGGAGGCTCTGGTCTTGGCCACTGAGCTCTGTTCACCTCCACTGGGTACCCTTTCTTAGAGGGCAGCGGGGAAGGACTGACTCTCTTCCAACATGGCACATCTGGGACTTCCCACGTGGGATCTTATGTGCCCTTTGCAGTGATGTCATGAGGATGTATCTTTACCTCAGTTCTGCAGGTGAGGACACTGGGGCTAGCGGGATGATAAATGACTTGTCCAACCTCACCCAGCCTCCAAGTGACAGAGCAGGAGATTTAAATAGTATCTTAGGTAAGGAAGTTAGGGCCATGTGATGCTTTCTACTTGAAACTGAATTCCCAGGGGACCCAGGGAGCTCATAGTTTTGGGGTGAGGGGTTCCATGAGTCTGTAAGAGGAAGCTAGATTCCTAGCCTGATGGGCTGCACTACATGTAACGGGTTGTCAGCTTCCCAAACAACTCTGCCTGTTTCCTCTAATCCTTCATAAAGAAGGCGGATGGACACACCGCAAACCTCCAGCAGGTGGAGACTGAGCCCTGCAAGGGCAGACACCCTGTCTCATGCCCCACTGTGCGTCCATCACCCAGAATGATGCTGGAAGTGTGCTAAGTGCTCAGGATCAATTATTTCTGTACAAATAAGTATACATAATGCTCACAAAGTGGGTCTGGTTAAACAGGACCTGGGTTTGTTATGTACATGTACCTGAGTATCAGATTCTTCTGTCTGGCTTGAGAGGATGTAAGGTGGGGTTTCTCATGTTATTCACCCATTCCCATCCTGCCACCTCTCCTGGGCAGCCCCACAGAGCCACTGGGCTGCTGCAAAGCCATCTTCTCCCTGGTCTGGAAGTCAGCAGAGGGATTCTGTTTGCAGAGGCCCAGATGGATGGGGAGAAGAGAACTTGGGGCCTCAGACTCTGCCCGTGCACCTGCCCCTGCCCCTGGGGAACTATTTCAGTCTCGGGGACAGAGATGGAGTACTGACTTCTCGTGTAGTAAATGTAAAAGGAAAGAGGGGCAGAAATGATATTGACTGAGCTCCTACTTTGTGCCAGGATCTATACTAGATCTATTATTTCATTTAATCCTTGTGCTAGAGATGAGGATGTTGCAGCTCAAAGAGGTGAAGCGACGTGCCTGGGCACCCACTGGTGATGGTGAGCAGGGATTCCAGCTCAGGCTGCTTTGGGCCCACTAGTTAGTAACTCAGGTCCCAGGGACAGTTATTGAATGTCACAGTCTAAATCATGGGAAAACCAAGAAAAGAGGGAAAGTGGATACAGGTTTGCCCAGCAGACCTCGGAGGCCAGACGCTGAGTTCAGGCAACAGTCCAGGGCAGCCTCACCGTCAGGCCTTCAGATGCACAGTCTTAGCAGAGGTAACATGCATCCCTGACCCTGGATGGCCCTGCCTCCTCTGCAAGGGTCTTCTCCAGGAGAGATGGAAAGTAGGTGACAGTCAGTCAGACAGACAGAAAATCTTTCACAGCCAGCAACAGATGTAAAAATCAGTTTGCTAAGGCTGGGCTTAATCAGCACTGGATACTTTTTTCCTATTTTTTTTAAATTTATAATGTTTATTTCATTTTTTTCCAGGTAATTAAAGTAATGTATGTTCCTTGCTAAGCTTTCTTGGAAAATACAGAAATGTATAAACAAGAAAATCAGAAATAAATATAAAGAAATAAAAAATTCCCCCAGAATTCCATTACTCAGAGATAAATATTGTTAATATTATAGTGTTTCTTTCTTTATATTTCTTTATATTTTATAAAACTAGGTTCTTACCATATGTGTGATTTTGTAGTCTGCTTTTTTCAACTGAACATTCTACCATAATCATGTTTCTATATCATTAAAGATTCTTCAAAACGTGATTTTCAGTGGTTGTATAACATAGAGTAGTTTTAGCTGCGCAACAGTTTAGTTATCGCTGCTCTCACTGGGCATTTACAAATGTCGTTTCTCTGAGGACTGTCTCAGTGGCACACACAACATGATGGCTTTTCCATGCGTTTATAGTGTTTGGAGACTCAGCTCTCAGAGGCAGGCTTGTGTGGTGTGGCCCAGGTGTGGGCTTGTTCTGCAAGATGATTGATTGCAAATAGGATACTGACCCAGCCTTAAACACACCAAATCACACTGCAAAGACACTATTTCTTTCTAAGTTCCTTTTAGTCCTTCAGATCAAGGAGAAAGGCTCTATTTGAAGTAAGGTGACCAACTGTCCAGGTTTGCACGGCAATGAGAGCTGCCACAGGACTTCCCGTGCTAAAACTGGGACAGGCCCAGACGAATCAAGAAAGTTGGTCCCCCTCATTTCAGCCTTGTGTGCCTTCAACATCTTTCTGACACTTGCTCATCTCCCTTTTTGACAAAGTGAGAGCCGGCCTTGGGCATGGAGCCTTTGGCAGACAAGAGCTACAGTTTAATAATTGTTTTCGTTTCATTTATTTTTACAATCACTCTCGACTTGTGGTAAGTGGTACTGATTTTTCCATTTAAGGTAGGGATAATAAAGTTTCCCTTTTAAATAAATGTAATGGCAATGGTAGCTAACACGTATTGAGAACTTGCTGTGTGCCAGGCGCTGTTCTAATGCCGTTCCTGCAGTAGCTCATTTAGTCCTCACGACAACCCTCTAAAGTAATTTCTATCATTATCCTCATTAAACAGTTAAGGAAACTGAGGCACAGAGAGGGTGAGCAACTTGCCCACCAACCCAAAGCTAGTAAATGGCAGAACTGAGAATTCACTCTTGGCTTTTTAGCCCATTGCTACTCAAGTTAAAGAATATTAATAAATGTATAGGTGGGACAGAGACACGGCCAAAATTGTGAGTAGTGTCCAAATGACTCAAGTTTAGGAAACATTGACTTAGTGGAAATTGGGGTTTTATGAGCCTGGTAGAATTGGGGTATCAGTTATTGCCGGGTGTGGGAGAAGCGGAATGACCCCAGCAAAACTAAAGGAAAGTTAGGAACCTCTGGGCAGGTGGGAGGGGCTGGGAGGGATGAGACCATACATTGCTCACAGTCGCCTATAGGGGTGGGACATGGTTCCCATAGTGGCCACCCTGGGAAGGGACACACACAGGCCACAGAGAGTTCTGATTCTGACAAGCCAACCAGGAGGATGATTCCAGAGAGCCCAAGGTTCCTGGTTCATGAGGAGAAGAAAGCCTGAAGACATCCTTGACTTTACTCATACAGGTGTGGCCAACAGTGTGCTGGGCCCTGAGTCAGCAGATGGACTCAATGTCAACCCGCTCTTCCCTCATTATCACGGTGGGGAGACGGTACTTCATACTAGAGGCAGCACAGTATCCTGGAGTGACCCTATGGCTCCATCACTGGCCAGCTGTATACCTCAAGCTGCACCTAATCTCTCTGAGCCTCAGTTTCCTCTTCTGTAATAATGATAGCGTTCATTTTGCAGGGTTAAATCCCTGAGCCCAGTATCTATTCTTAGCACCCAGTATACATTAGCTATTATTAATTCTAGCATCTATCTGTCCCCGCTCTGGAAATTCCATCCTGAAGATTTCTGTCCCAGATTTGAGGGTCTGACCATCCATAATCCTGGGTCCTATTCTCACCTCCATAAACACTGCAAGGAGAATAGTGGATTTATTCTCTAGAGGATTGGACATTGACACCTGGTGGAGCCTTTAAGTAAGCCCAATAAATAACACCTCTTTCCTTTACTTAAGTTCTAAGCCTTGTTGAGAATTTAGAGACTAATATCACCCTTATAGCTAATAAAGCTTGTGGTTTACATAGGCAGGCAAGTAGGCTTTCTAACACTGTATTAAGCCAACTTATGCCCCAGCCAGTGTAGTACTCTCTGGTGAAGGCGGGGCCCCTTAAGTCTTAGAGCCTGGAGGTGCAGAGCAGAATGTATGTTCCCTGCAGGCTGCTCATTCCCTAGAGATAGGGAAGAGGAAAGGGCTGAGATATTCATGCTAATACTTCTCAGAACTCACCCCAGGACAGCCATAACCCTGGGGTAGAGCCAGGAGTATGACACTCTTGGGAAGACAGTGAGGGCCTTGCCAAAGCCCTGCTGCAAAGCCGATCTCTCAGGTGATGTGCACCTGGTGAGACTGGTGTTTTGCCCTAGTGAGAGACAGGGAGGGCTGAGGCTACAGGGGCTGCACATGGTCCCGTGAGGGTGGGCACCCCAGCTCCTGCCTTTTCCACTTGATGGAACCTCATCCTTTCTCCTCCAGAAATGGCTGCTATGGGACTTGTTTGATGCAGAGACCTTCCTTGGACAAGATAAGCTAGAAGTATCTGGAATGAATTTTCTTTTAGGCAACTCCTGACAGGGAGCAAATGATCTCTTTACCCCCTTCTTTTTCTGGTTACTTTCGTACAGGTAGACAAGATGAGATAGGGGAAGAGAACTACCATTGTTTGAGCATGTTGTGTGCACCAGGCATTTTACAAATAAAACAGCAAGAACAAAGCCCAGGAGGCCCCAGCACTACTGCTCGAAGCTGAAGCCCTGGGCTCTTGGGGCAGGAGTCCGGGGCAGCTGCCCCACTAGGCCTGTTCTACTTTGTACCTCTCTTTTACCTTCTTTCAGGGTGTGACAATCTTTATCAGGTCTCATACACTTATTCATGAACAGGCCCCTTCCTTTGCTTAGAAGGAAAATACAAGTCTAGAATCATGAACTTTTTACTGGCAAGAAATGTTGTTGCTACACAGTGTGTCTTGAGTCACTCTCTATGGCTCAAGGTTTGTGCCTTGAAAGTTCATTAATATCTATTGTCATGGTCACCCAGTCTGCTTCAGAGACTGTTTGGACTACTGGTTGACCTGGGTTCAAATCCTAGTGCCACAACTTACTATGTGACCCTGGGTGAAAGATCTAACCTCTCTCTGTCTTACTCCCCTTACCTATAAAATGGGGCTGCTGCTGATAATAATATGACTTGCTGAAAGGGTTGTGATAAAGTGGATTGCTGTAGCTAAAGTACTTATACATGAATAAGTACTCCATAAAAAATTATATTATTAGACCCACATTAATATTGAGCACATGGGACTCTTCTATTTTTAGGACCCCAAATAGTCAGGTTTCCCCAAAGTCTGTCTTGTTATGATAGTTTCAACCTCTTTTGGGGATTTCCTTGGTTAAAAGAATGTAATTCTTCCCGGACTTCTTACCTAAGACACCTTTTTTGTTTCCTATCTGAGGTCCAACTGGTCTCTAATGTACATTGGAAGGTGGTGATGATGAGGATGGGTATTGTCAGGAGGAACCTGCCTAGTTGGCTTCTAAGAGACCTCCTTAAGGAGCATCATTTTGGGGATGTTCTAGGGTCCTGGGCCTATTCCTAAGCCTGGTGAGTGACCTGGAGTTGATTGCACACGTAGAAACTGACTCATGATAATTAAACTCACAAGAGACTGAAGTATACAATTCTGAATGTCTATATACTAATAATGTTTGATGGAAGATAACCCCTTCCAGTGACCAAAACTGCTTGGTCATTGGAGATAGAGATGTTGGTCAGAAGGCAGAAAGTTCTGAGGGATAGTTCACCCAGGCCATGAAGCAGCCCACAGCAGAGAGACTTTCCCAGAGCCCAGGAGAGGTCTCTCTTCTCTGGGAAGTTTAGATGAGTGAAGTTTCTCTTCACTATAGAAAAGTGCTCTATAAATGGTGGTTATTAGGTGGTATTCACATAGCCTGTCTCCAGGTAGCACACAAGAAATATCAGATTCCATACATATTGGTTAAAGTTCTTTGGTTACCAAGTATCAAAAACCTATGTTGGCTAACTTAAGTGAAAGTTGGGATTTATTGGAAAGTATTTCAGAGAATCAAAGGAAAAAGTGGATAGCCAAGGCAGGACTCAGGGCAGCTCTGGGAGCCTGGCAGCAGGAAATTGCCAATTTTTTCTCTAGAGCAGAGGTCTTCAAATTTTTTTGATGGTGCATCTTATTAGTTAAAAAAAAGTTTAGCATCCACCTCCAATATATATATATTTGTTATTTTAAATCAAATTCATGAGCTATTATATTAATATGTTAATACTTTACAGAACATGTAAAATTAGATGTTTTTAAAGAATGAGAAAGGTGAAATAATATTTTGAAAATCATGCTTTATTTATTTAATTACTTAAATGATGATAACCATGTGCCAAGTACCCTAAGTGTTTTGCATTGATCCCCTCACCTAAAACAACAAATCCTGTCACGCGGGTGATTATATCATCTTTATTTTATGACCAAGGAAACTCAGGCTTAGAGAGGTTAAGTAACTTGTTTGAGATAACAGGCTTTCACCTCTCAAAATGTGCTCCAAAAGCCAGTAGCACGGGAATCACCTGAGGGCTTGTGGAATGCTCTCGGGTCCAACTGTAGACCTACTGAATCAGAGTTTACATTTTTTAACAAGACCTACAAGTAATTTGGATACACATTAAAGACTGAAAGATGCTGGCCTAGGAGATGATTTAATCCCCAGCAGTATGACTTTGGAGCTTATGCTCAAAATCTCTCTTTTATTTTAACTTCTAGAAAGAGGGTGAGCTATTTAAGAACAGCAGCACCAGTAGCTTACTGAAAAGCTACAATTTACATCCATGATTCCCAAGCCTAACAATCAGGCTGTGATCAGCTCTCAGGATGCTGAGGCTTAGAAGCCGACAGGCAGCTAAGACAGTCCCAGGCGTCTGACCCTTGGCCTGTCTCACCAGCCCTGCAGCAGCCTCTCTCCTGACCTCCCCACCCCTCCACCTGTGCGTGGCCTGCATGCGCAACCTCTCCTCCGTGCTGCAAACTCAGTGCCTGCTGGTTGTGCAGGCGGCCGAGAGGGATGAGCACTCGGTCTTGATGGGCCTCATATTCTTCCCTGCTGGGATAGATCTAAGAGATCGGGGCATCAAAACTGGGGTCTGGGGTCGACCCCGTGGCGCACTCGGGAGAGTGCAGCGCTGGGAGCGCAGCGACGAGCCGCGGATTCGGATCCTATATAGGACTGGCCCGTGCGCTCGCGGGCTGAGCGCGGTGCGGAAGACACCACACCAAGGGTTGCAATCCCCTTACCGGTCACGAAAAAAAGACAAAAAACCCCCCAAAAAACTGGGGTCTGGAGGGCCGGCCCGTGGCTCATTCGGTAGAGGGCGGTGCTGATAACACCAAGGCCCTGGGTTCGGATCCTATATAGGGATGGCCGGTTAGCTCACTGGCTGAGCGTGGTGCTGACAACACCAAGTCCGGGGTTAAGATCCCCTTACCGGTCATCTTAAAAAAAAAAAAACAAAAAAACAAAAAAAACTGGGGTCTGGTGGTAGGGACCGCTTGGGTTCCAGCTTCTTGCGGCAGGTAGGGCACTCCTTGTCGCCGCTCCACGGGGCTGTGACAACGCAGGCAGAGCGGAATCTGTGGAGGCAGTCCCTGAGGTCACGGTGTCCTCCAGCATGTCCAGGCACATGGGGCCCAGGAGTTCTGAGAGCAGCGAACGAGGGGAAACCGCGGTCTCTGCGCCACCCATGACGGTTTCCTGCGGGGCCCCGTGCAGCTCCTGCAGACTCACTTCCCCGTCTCGCCAGCATTCTGGGCATTCGCCGACGTCGTCATGGTGCTCGGGCACAGACCCCCCCCCAGGACTCGGGCAGCCGACGAGGAGAAGAGGCAGGCTGGCTCCAGCCGTCCGCGCCCCTCCGCCTGCCGCCGCGCCTGTCCCCGGGCTGGGGCTCGCCGCACCCGCGACTCAGACCGCAGCTCCCTCCGCCGCCGTCGCCAGGGCCGGGCAGTGGTGCTCTACCCATGCAGTGCCAACAACTTTTCTGCTTTCCTTCAAGTATTCTTTAGTGAGAGAAACGTGATCGATTAGGCTTCTTTAAGAGGCAAGAGAAGGAAATAGTGTTATCAGAAGCCAGTGAGATCCGGAGCCAGGGAAAGGGAAGAGGGTCCTTCCAGAATGAGCTGTAGTTACGAGGACGTGGTCATTGCCAGAGATGCACGGCTGCAGCAGGGAGGCAGCAGGGAAGGGAAGGCCCAGACCTCTCCCTCCTCCCACCTCCTGCTGGTGCATTGACCACACTCAGCCAGCAAGCAAGGAAGCCACAGTGACACATCCCACAGGTGCCATCCTGGAGCACAGAGCAGAGAACAAGTCAGGGGCAGAGCGGGCAGAGGAGAGAGGGCAGAGGAAAAGCAGCTCAGATATCCGTGTGGAAGAGGGGCATCCTTACCTACTGAATTGTGATACTAAATTTTCAATTTTATCCTCCAGTTTGCAAAACTTTTTGAGAGTTTCTTGTGGTTTTATTAGTAGTCATATCTTCAGTCCACATTTTTTGCATGGGCCTTTTAAGCCACAAGCCCATTTTATGACGGTTGGTTTGTTTAAAACTAGATAAATATATTTCACTGATCCATTTACTAGGGCACGCACAAACTGCGTCACCCTTCACTGAAAACAAATGAATACACGAGAATGCTCTGTCAGTCATTTAGCACTGTGGAATTTCCCCTGTTCCCTTAGGAAATCACACAAAATGGACATGACAGTGACCTTTCAACATGTGGACCGAATAAGGGCACCAATGCCAATTTGTTTATTAAATATTTAGAAAGCTTACTTTGTTCCTACTTTTAAATAAAAATAGATAGCGGTTCCAAATTTTCTCCCTATGTCCACTGAATCATCTTGCATTCCCTGGGCAAGCATACTCCACTATGACAACCAGTGCTGTAGGGCACAGGCCCAGCTTGACCAGCTCGAGTGGCTCCTAGTCTCTCTCTAAGGTCTCGAGAGAAAGAACCTGATAGGACCAGCATGGGTCAGGATCAATCAGCCACAGTCAGGGCACAGGATCATGGGGTCTAGAGGTGGCTATGGGAGTCATCATTGTGTACAGGGGTTCCTCCTAAAGAAGGGGAAATTGATAAAAGCAGAAGTGTCTTCAAAGGATGTCATCAATTGCTGACTTATAATTGCCTTTCTGTCCTGCCCTCTGGAGATGTCAGTTAAACTTCCCAACTCCTTAGCCACATATCCAGAGAATGTCTTGGGTTACTTCCATAGATTATTGATCCTGCCCATTTCGTGTGGGTATGTTACCTGTTAATACCTTGAAGGGCAGCTTATTTCCTTGCTATCGTCCCTGTGGATCACCAACATTCCCAACATCTCTGGGATTCTCAGGCCTCACCCTGACTTAGGCACAGACTGTTTCTTAGGCCAGCTGGGCCTGGCAGAGAAAAGTGGATGTGGTTGGGGACAGATCTGGCATATTAGATCCAGAAATTCTTGGCAAGTTTTCCCTATATCACCATTCCTACAATTTATAGATGCAAAAGTTGCTTAGGCACACAAACAAAGAAAGCCTGACTTTTCAGAATCCTGGAGGGGAAGGTTCCACTTACTGAAATCTCTAGGGACTTGTTTCACATGACAACAGCAAGAGTAATAATAATATTACTGTAACAGCTGTCATTTACTGAGCACCAGCAAATACTGTGTTAAATGCTTCATGTGTATAATCTTATATTTTTACAACACCCTATGAGTTAGGTAATAATATTTTCTCCATTTTACTGATGAGAAAATTGAGGCTTTGTGAGGTTGAGTAGTGCACTCAGGATTCCAGAGTTGAAAAGTGACAGAGCCAAGGCCATGTTGCCCTTGGTGCAAAGTGCACACAGCTCATCGATGGATAAAACTCCCTCTTGGAGTTTATCAGGCCAGGGGGGAGTAGAGCCTGGGCCAGTAAGATTGCAAAAAAGGTAGACCATCATGGGTTTATGGAAAGATTATAAGGGAAGCTAGCTAGCACCATGGCAAGTTTATAGCAGGTTCTTGGTAGATGTTAAATGAATGATTGAACAAACAAGTGAACGAACAAACCCTCCCAGGTTTAAAGACAGTGAAGGTCTTCCAATCTCCATCCCTGGTGCCACTTCCCAAGCTGAAAAGAAGAGAGAATGGCAGCAGTGGTCCCAGATTCTAGGCCAGGCTCTGCCTCCAAAGTACGTTGTGTCCTTGAGCAAACCAATTCTCCTTTCTCAGGGCCTTGGTTTCCTCATCTGTGAACCATTCACTCCCAAGACCCAGTGATTCACCCCAACAGTCACATGACTGAGGCCATCCCAGAGCAATAATTGTGCCAGACCCTGTGTCTGTGACAAGGAGGAGGATTGCAGGTGTGTTAGAAGAGTCAGCTGTTATTGTGCATTTTCTAAAAGCCCACTCAGTGACGTTGGAGACAGTCAGAACAACTGGCATCAGGTCCAAAGTAAATGGAAGGATGTTTTTTTGTTTGTTTGTTTGTTTTTTGGCAGCTGGCCGGTATGAGGATCTGAACCCTTGACCTTGGTGTTACAATACTGGGAAGGCTGTGTTTTTAAGAAAACATTTACTGCTAAAGGGAATGCCTATCCATTCTCTTTCTTGTTAACAAGGCACTTGACTCATGTTTTAGACATTTACTGCTCAGAACAGAAACGATGGTCTTGTTTTGTCACTTACAAAGGCAGCCATTAGAGCCTGGTCCCTCTTCCCTCACACTCTAGGGCCAGCTTCTCCCAGCTCTCCAGCTCTGGGAGCAGATGGGTATGCCCTATGGCAGTAGGAGGTGGGGACAAAGAGACTGGATTTCAGTTCCTTGAAAGGGATGAACGTCACAGACACTAGAATTTGGGGGCCTCCAAGAGGTGTCAGCTACCCCCTCAGAGCTCCCTAAGTAGAGGTGATCTGTTGAACTTGAGGAGACCCAAGCAAGTGGTTCAGGCAGCTAACTGACACCTGCATAGCACTTTCTCCGACTGTATCTCATTGATCCCAAGGACCCACGGAGCCATGTTATCTGTGTAAACTTTCATGAATTCTGTGGATTTCACAGTTTTATGCACTATAGGTAGCACAATCCCTCCCATGGCCCCCATCCACAGGATCCCATTAGGAATTCTATGGGCTATAGACACTTTTGCCTTCATGGGCCCCTTCCTCCTTAAGAAAATATTAAAATTTTTATTCTATGACCACATTGGTGGGAAGATAAATATATTAATGTTATCTGTTAAAACATTTTCTTTGCCTAGAAGTTTGTTCTTTTCTTCTGATTTTAAGAGAAATTAAAGCATTTTCATGGGCCCTAACCACTGTTCCTACTGTTCTTGTCCCTGTCACCTTACTCTTCAGAGTATGGTCTAGGAACCAGCGTAAATGGAAGGATGTTTTTTTGTTTGTTTGTTTGTTTTTTGGCAGCTGGCCGGTATGAGGATCTGAACCCTTGACCTTGGTGTTACAATACTGGGAAGGCTGTGTTTTTAAGAAAACATTTACTGCTAAAGGGAATGCCTATCCATTCTCTTTCTTGTTAACAAGGCACTTGACTCATGTTTTAGACATTTACTGCTCAGAACAGAAACGATGGTCTTGTTTTGTCACTTACAAAGGCAGCCATTAGAGCCTGGTCCCTCTTCCCTCACACTCTAGGGCCAGCTTCTCCCAGCTCTCCAGCTCTGGGAGCAGATGGGTATGCCCTATGGCAGTAGGAGGTGGGGACAAAGAGACTGGATTTCAGTTCCTTGAAAGGGATGAACGTCACAGACCCTAGAATTTGGGGGCCTCCAAGAGGTGTCAGCTACCCCCTCAGAGCTCCCTAAGTAGAGGTGATCCGTTGAACTTGAGGAGACCCAAGCAAGTGGTTCAGGCAGCTAACTGACACCTGCATAGCACTTTCTCCGACTGTANAGCATCACCAGGGGACGAGTTAGAAATGCCTCAGACCTCTGCACCTTCCCAAGACCACCAGGTGATTGTCTGCACAATATAGTCTGAGACACACTGCCCACTACACTGTCCCATGGTATTGTGGGAAAATCTGAATCACAGGACACACACTGTTACTCCTAAATTACAGCAAGAAGTTTAATGACAGAAAATCCTATATGGAAGATACATGCAGCATTACATGGCTACATAAGTGCAAGAATTCCTGGACGGCCCTGTCTGCCAAAACGCTTCTTTTCTGTTAACCAACTGGTGCTTTCCCTGCTCATCACCCCCCTCACCCCAGTGGAGAAGCGAGCCTTAGAGGAAGGGGTGCACTTGCTTCTGAGTTAATTCTTCCAGCT
>NW_007731781.1:95675-104115 GCF_000696425.1 Galeopterus variegatus | reverse complement strand
CACACAGTCTGTTGGCCAGAGCTAGTCACCTGGCCTCAACCAACTGCAAGAAGGCTGGGAAATGTAGGGGAACACATGAATATTCAGGGAACACTGGCTATTTCTGCCACAGGTGGACTATTCTTGAGGCAAGTTACAGTTACTGTGGAGTCTGAGACCATCCAGAAGGTGAGAAATTAAGGAACTGTAATGTGGGCAACCAGAGACTCAGCACCTGCAGAGAAGTCTTAGAAACGCTGGGAGGATTAACTCAGCAGCAAGTGCACACCCTCCCCCAAGGTCTTACTTCTCCAGTAAGGAGCAGCAGGGTAGCATCAGTTGGGTAAGGAGGAGAATGTTTTAGGCAGACAAGACCATCCAGGAGTTCTTGGCACATATATACCCATTTAATGCTGGATATTTCTTCTGTATAGCTTTTCTATCATAAAACTTCTTGCTCCAAGATGGAGGTGGGCATCCCAACTTGTGTTAAACTTAAGTCAGCCAGATGTACATCCAAAGCCACTGAGATTTGGGGTTTGTCTGTTGTTGCAGCAGCTACTGCTCATTATTCCAATTCATCACCCAAGCACCCTTGTCATGGGAGCCGTCTCCCATTCCACCAGAGGGGGGGACACTTACCACCGGTTGTTGGTACTGCCTCCCCCGTCACTTCGCTCATCTTGGCCAGAGTGGCCATCCAGGTCTCTTTGCCTCCTAAGTGCTCTAAGCCCAACCTCTCTATGCCCTGTCCCTGGATTAGAGTCCTGTTACATTCTATTTTATATGGAGGGAAACTCAAGATCCAATTGGTAAATGAGTAAATTGGCTTCAGAATCTAGGTCTTCTGACTCCTCTGTGCATGTCTGTGAGAGAGGAAAAGTGAAGTAGAAGCAGACAAAGGCCTTCCCAGCCATCAAGGATAGGAAGTGGTATTCCTAGGGGACCGGGATCATCTTTTACCTGGCTCCTTGCCCACTGTCTTGTGCTGAGAGGTTTTATAAAATTAGAGGTTGCTGGGGTCTGAGGGCACAGAGTGTCAGGAGCAGAATACTGCTCCTGAGGAACTGTGGAAAATCCCCTTCCTCAAGGCTCTTGAGGGTTTAAAAATGCTGCTTAACATTTAGTTATCCCTTATTATGTGCCAAACATGTTCTAAGAAATCTGTCTATCTTCCACGCACACACACACACATAAGATAATCTTCATTATTATCATTATTCATGTTTTACAAATGAGGAAACTGAGGCATAGGAAGATGAAGTAACTTGCTACTGCACGGCAGGGCTAGGATATGAGCCTGAGCAGCCTTTTCTCCACAGCCTGTGCCCACAACCATTCTACTTTCTCACCTCCAGACCCCTCTAATCCGAGAGGGCTCAGGGCATCTCAGACTAGTGTTTTGAAAAGGACACTTTGAGATACTCCTTAAAAAAACAAGTTTGGGAAATCATATCCTCGTGTTCCCTTCTTGGAGATTTGTACCATATATTTGCTTCTAAAGGCTCTGAGAAGTCCTGTAGGACAGATACTTGTTTAGCCCCAAATGTATTACAACATGAAACCTTTCTTTTCAGAGCTGCATCTGAAAACATCATCTAGAACAAGGGTTGTATAGAACATACTTTAGGAAAAGCTGGCTAGGGGCATTCTTGTTTGAGTGGATTCAGGATGGATCACATGGCATCTAGAGATTCCTTGCTGCCTGCAGAACTGCCAGAGAAGAACTAAGTGGGTCAGGTCAGCCCCAAAAGCTCTTCCCTGGGAGGCAGACAGTGGCCAGAGTGGGGAAAGCATGGATTCTCATGGTTTGCAATCCCTACCTGGCCATGCATCAGTTCTGTTACTTTGGAGAAGTCACAGTACCATGCTGAACCTCAGTTTCCTTATCTGAAAAATAACATCCACCTCACAGGGCAGTCAGGGTCTGAGTGAGTAAACATATGTAAAGCATCAGGCACGTGGTAGGCCTTTGGTGAATAGTGAATGCTATTGCTATCATCTGTCATCTATTTTGCTTGTCTCATTCTTTACAGTCTCCTGGTCCCATGTAGAACTGGGATACTAGAATTGGGAGCTTCCAGTGAGCAGGCTGGACACAATTCCACAATGTCAGGCTAAAGGTCATTGTGCTTCTTTTCCACTCCAAAGAGCTCAGGGGACTCCTCAGTCTAAGAGATAGTTTCCTCCTGGGAAGGGAAAAGGGACACTCTTGGGTTGACCAAAAGAATAGGGAGGAAATTTAGAGAGCTGAGGTTGAGTTTATGGGGCACACTCAGATTTAGCCTCATATCAACTTCAAAAGACAATATTAACTCAGGATCCCAGAAGGTACCAGAAGACCCAGAAAAGGTAAAAGTTGGTTTCCTTGGTACAGGCAGAATCTTCCCCAGGAAAAAGTTTTGATTGTAAATGAGGTGCCCACAGCAGAGCGTGTGCAGAAGTGTGAGCCAGCACTGGCCAGCTGCCTAGTGAGGGCAGCGCTAAACACTGGAGGATCTGAGAATAAATTTCGGAAGGTGGTTATTTTAAAAAGATCTTGGACAGAGAGGAAAATTGAGAGAGGACCACTGTGGTGGCATGAAGAGGGCACTGGATCAGTCTCGGCTGGACTCCTAATGGCTGTGCAATCTGGCAGAGTCACTTCACCCCACTGAATCTCAGCCTCTGCATCTGAAAAACACACAATGGCATCTGCTTTGTAGTATTGCTGGGAAGAGAAATTACAGACTGGATCTGAAATAGACAATGGGAAGCTCTAAATAGCAAGAGATTAGTGGTAAGAACTAGGAACACCCTTTAAGGATTGCCATCAGGAGATGGTGATCAAGATGAAATAGCTCCCTTCTAAAAAGGCTTGGACTCTCCCAAAGTGAAGTCAGCTAAGCAGAGCCATATGTTGGTGAGAATTGGAGATGGCAATTATAAGAGGCTTCCTGGTAAATGTAGAATTACCACATGACCCAGTAATTCCACTCCTTGATGTTTACCCAAAATAATCAAAAACAGGTATTCAAACAAAACCTTGTATAATGTTTATAGCAGTGCTACTCACAATAGCCAAAAGATGGAAATAACCCAAATATCCATCAACTGATGAATGGATAAACAACATGTGCTATATCCATGTGATGGAATATTGCTTAGTCACAAAGGAAGAAGGAAGTACTGACACAGGCTAGAACATGGATGAATCTTGAAAACATTATGCTCAGCAAAAGAAGCCAGAAAGGCCACATATCTTATGAGGCCATATATATGAAACATCCAGAATAAGCAAATTCATACAGACAGAAAGCAGGTTAGTGCTTGCCAGGGCCTGGGGTGGGGAGGGAGAAATGGTGATTAACTGCTTCAGGGTATGGGGTTTCAATTTAGAGTGATGAGAAAGTTCTGGAACTAGGTAGTGGTGATAGGTGTACAACATTGTGAATGTACTTAATGCCACTGAATTGTACACTTTAAAATGGTTAAAATTATAACTTTTATGTCATGGACATTTTATCACAATTAAAAAAAAATGTCCTGGTAAAAAGGAACTGTGGCCCAAAGTTTAGGCTCCTCTCTCCTTGGGTGTGGCTGGATGCGGGGGGGGGTGATGCAGAGTCTGTCGGCTGGAAGCTGAGGTCTGCGTCAGCAAATTCACCAAGAAAATAGTGGGCAGACCTTGTGCAGGGCCCCAAGCAGACCCCTGCTCTCCAAATGTATACAAATGATTCTGCCATAAGACAGACTGAGAGGTACTATCTACAAAGGAGTAAGTTCAGGGGTGGGAGACATTCAGCCTGGGGTCATCTGTGAAGCCTACTTGGAAGAGAAGATAGTCGAGTAGGTAGGATTTTGGCAGGTGCGTAAGAAAGAAGTGGAAGGTTTTCTCCGGCAAGGTACAAGGATGGGAGGGGGGAGGAAGCATTCCAGAGTGGGGAATGGCTTGGTATGAATGGAGCACAGTATGCGTGGAATCAGGGTGAGGGTCATGAGAGATAATTTTAGAGGGGAATTAGGATCAGATCGTGGAGGGCTTTGAAGGTGGAGCTGAGGAATTTGGGACCCGATCTCCAGGCAGTGGGGAGTCCAGGAGTCTTCTAAGCCTGTGTTTGAGAACATTCGGTGTGGCGGAAGGTGGACTGAAGGGCGAGAGATGGAGGACAGGGATGTCTCTGTGGGGGTTAGGAGGCTCCTGCCAGGGCAATGGCAGCGGGAAGGGAAGGGTCAACCACACCTGCTGAGCTTTGCGTAGCTAGGATTCTGGTTCGCATGGAATAGACACTGATTCAAATTAGATCAGGCAAATGTCAGAATTTTCTGGATCACATAACTGAGAAGTCTAGTGCACTTTTAGATATTCCTGGATCCAAAGGGCTCATCCCCTCTACCTCTCAGCTGTCCTTGGTATTGAATGTATTCTCAGGTGGCCTCTCCTTCATGGTGGCATCGTGGTACTTGCAGTTCCCAGCCTACACGCTATCATTTCAGCAACCTCAGCAGCAAGAACTATCCCAGTAGTTCCAACAAAAGTTGCCAAATTGAATTTATTGGCCTGGTCTGAGCCATGTGCCCATCCCTTGGTTAATCACCAGAGCCAGAGGCGTGGGGTGTTCTGGTGGGCGAGGCCTGTGCATAGGCCCCTTCCCACAGTGGGGACAACCACCCCCACTCCAAGCACAAGGACAATAAAGATGCTGTTATCAGAAGAAGGGGGCCTGGATGCCAGATGGGCAAAAACTGCAGCTGTCCCCTGAAATCACCAACTCTGTGCCAAGTAGTTCACACATCTCATTTCATCCTCAACCATCCTGAGGTAGAAACTATTGTCTCCATCTTACACAGAAGGAACCAAGGCATAGACTAACTTTTCCTCCCTCCCCACCTCTCAAGCACATTCCCTGTTCTGTGCTATTGGCATCTCTTAGGGAGGTAAAGTGAGGCCACTAAGTGGCAGTACGAGGGTCATAGCTAAGAAAATGAGAACTAAAGCACATGGTCATAAAGATCAAATCACATTTCTTTAAGCGGAGAGACACCCAAACTACATTTAAATCAGAAAGCCTGTGCAGTGGACATAGACCCTGACCACTTATTGTTAGGAGATTGGAGGTCAGTCTCCATGAGGCAGGGGAGATGCTCATTCCCCAATTGCCCCTGTCCCATGAGCAGGGCAGCTGGGAATCATGGTTGATCAGGGGGTAGGAAAGGGAGGTAAATCTCTAGGCATGGGAGTGTAACCCAGACACAAGTGGCCACTCAAAAGCATTCGCTGCAGACGCAAGTAATGAACACCAAAGCTTCCCACCCTTAGGAAGGCATTGCACAAGAGGGTGAAGGGATATTTGTCACTCGGGGAAGAGGGAGTAAAGGGCACAGGACATACAAAGGCACTGAGGTATACTTGGAGTGACAAGTCTCCATGATGATAACATTCTCCAGGATCTCAGAGAAAGACAAGCTACTGTGGGAATGGCCCCCTTTGACATCAGCAGCAGGCCAGAGGCTCAGGGTTCCCCAGGTGATTCTGCTTCCCCAGTCTTCATTTTTAGGAATGAGTTCACTACTGAATGACAGAGTCACCCAGCCCACTTCTCCAAGGGGCCATTTCTACCCTTCTATGCCATGTGCCAGGTCAGAGGCCTCTGACTTGGTAAGAATAAGTGGCAGGCATAAATCTCCAGCATTTCCTGTTTGGGAAGCAAAGCACAGGATACAGAGAATTGGGGGACTGGGCAGGCGCAAATGGAACCAGCAGAGCTTAATGGTTGCCCAGATCCCAGCTGGGGTCTGACACAAGGCACTTGGGGTGAATAGGGACATTTTAGAAATGCTAACATTCCCCGGGGATTGGCCCAGCCTAGGGTGGAAGGCAATTTTAGATGCTCTGACTACTATTTTTGGAGCCTGAATCACATTAATTCACGACTGCTCCAAATGGTGGGCAGCCAGGGAGACCTTCAGGGAGCCAGCCCACTCACCAGCCCAGTCTGTGCAGCCTGCCCAGAATCTGCGGGCCAGCGCCTGCTCCCGCTGCTCCAGAGCACTGCGGTGCTTCCTATTCGTGGGCCGGTACACAGCGCCCAAAGCCCCCAACACCTGCTTCTCCAAAGAGAATCCTTCACAAACTAAAATGAAGGGATAAACCACCATCTTAGGGTTTGACTCAAGGCTATTTAAGGACTATTCAGCTCAAAGCCTGGGGAAGTCTAAAGTTAGGAGAAAAGGGACCAGAGCAAGAGCTATCGAGAAAATTCCCTGGTCTTCCCTTCTCAGAGTTGGGTGAATCAGCAGAAAGCTGACACTGTGCAAGGAACAGAGTCACTTTTCCTTTTAAGCTGAAATTCCCTTCCCTGTGCCCATCAGCAGCAGAGGAGCCATGGACAAGGGAAAGGGGCACATAGGATGCCTTTATCAGGCCAGGACTGGATGGGATGAAAGGAGAGGGGAACAGAATGTGTTCTGGGAGGTTTCCAGCTGAAGGCCCAGAGGAGTGTGCTGGTGTGCTTGTAGTAGGTCACATACCTCTCTGCTTCCAAAGCCAGTCCTTATTGATGAAGGGGAAAGAGTACTGAGAATCTCTGAACTGGGGGACGAGTCCTGTCCTAGAGTCTCATGTCATAGAGACTTCAGGGTGAGAACTAAAAATCGTCATCCCCACTTGTGCCCATACTTGTAAAAACACATCTATTTGAATGTCATTGCTAGCAGAATTCTAAAGGCCTCAGATGAGAAAAAGTGCACCCTGCAAAAATGATTCTACATTTGGGAATGTTGGGTACGCTGAGTGTGGTGTGGGGGGTGTGTGTGTGTGTGTGTGTACGTGAGCACACATGCACCCTGCGTATTACTGGAGCAACTTGAACTACTGTAGTAGCTAGCTGTCACTATCCACGCTTGCAATTTTCTGTTTACTGCTTTGCCTCCTACCTCTGAGCTCAGTGGCTTGGTCTACCTGCTTTGCTGCTGTACACAGAGCTTGACATTGTGCAGGTGTTCAGTAAATATTTGCTAAGTGGAAGAACAGGTGAGTGATCTGCACATGCGTCTCGGTGATTTTGTCTCTCTTTTTTAGTGTAGTCTTGTCTCATGTGTCTATGCGTCTGTCACTCTGAGCTCATGTCCCTTGCTTGTCTTTTCATTTCTTTCTGTTCCTTCTAGTCTTTTTGTTGTCTCCTTCTCCTTCACTTCTCCCCACATGACTCCATCTTAGACACATTCTCTCTTTTCTTCAACCTGTTTTCTTACACTATATACACTCAGGAATTTTAGAGATAAAAGGAAACTTGGAAATCATCTAGCTTAATTTCCACCTCTTGCGTTTGAGGAAACTGTGCCCAAATGTCAAAATGTAATAAGGACCAAAACCAGCTTCCTTCTCTCTCTCTTTCTCTTTTTTTTTTTTTTTTTTTTTTTTTTTGTGGTACTTTTTTTATTTTTAAGCAGCTTTATTAAGATACAATTCACATACAATGCAATTCACCCACTTGAAGTATACGACTCAATGGTTGTTAGTATATTCAGAGAGTTATGTAGCCATCATTACTATTTAATTCCAGAGCATTTTCATTACCCAGAAAGAAACCTCAGACCTATTAACAGTCACTCTTCATTCCCCCCTCATCCCTCCAGCCCTAAGCAACTACTGACTTACTTTCAATCTCTATAGATTTCTCTATTCTTTCCATTTCATTATAAATGGAACCATAAAATATGTGGTCTTTTCTGACTGGCTTTTTTCACTTGGCATCATGTTTTCAAGGTTCATCCCTTCATTTATTGCAAGGTTCATATTTTACGTGTATCGGTACTTTATTCCTTTTTATGACTGAATAATATGGATATAACACATTTTATTCATCCATTAATTACTTGATGAATATTTAGTTTGTTTCCAATTTTTGGCTATTGCGGATAATGCTGGTATGAACACTGTTCGTGTTTTTGCGTGGACATACATTCTCATTTCTTTTGGATACATGCCGAGGAGTGGAATTGGTGGATCCTATAACAACTCTATGTTTACCTTTTAAGGAACTGCCAAACTGTTTTCCAAAGTGGCTGCACCATTGTACATTTCTACCAGCAACATATAAGGGTTCCAATTTCTGTACGTCCTTGTTGACACCTGCTGTTATCTGTCTTTTTCATTTTAGCTGCCCTGATGGGTGTGAAGTGGGGTCTCATTGCTGTTTTCATTTGTACTTCCCTGATGGCTAATGATGTTGAGCATCTTTTCATGTGCTTACTACCCATTTGTATATATTCTTTGGATATACACCTATTCAAATCCTTTACCTATTTTTAAATTGTGTTATTTGTCTTTTTATTATTGAATTGTAAGAGGGTTTTTTTTTTTAACTATTCTGGATACAAGTTTCTTATTAAATATACTATTTGCAAATATTTTTTCCAATTCTGTGAGTTGTCTTTTCACTTTCTTGATAGTATTATTTGCAATGCAATGGGTTTTTAT
>NW_007731781.1:93210-95108 GCF_000696425.1 Galeopterus variegatus | reverse complement strand
ATTCTGTGAGTTGTCTTTTCACTTTCTTGATAGTATTATTTGCAATGCAATGGGTTTTTATTTTAATGAAGTTCAACTTATTTATTTTTTCTTTATTGCCCGTGCTTCTGGTGTTGTACCAAAAAAGGTATTGCCTAATCCAAGGACACAAAGATTTACTCATATGATTTCATCTAACAATTTGGTAGTTTTAGCTCTTGCATTTAGGTGTTTGATCCATTTTGTGTTAATTTTTGCACTTGGTACGGGAAGGGGTCCAACTTTATACTTTTGCATGTGGATATCCAGCTATTCCAGAACCATCTGTTGTAGAGACTATTCTTTCCCCATTGAATTGTCTTGGCACCCTTGTTGAAATCAATTGACTATAAATGTAAGGGTTTATTTATGGACTCTTGATTCTGTTGCACTCTGTTGCATTGGTCTATATGTCTCTCCTTGTATAGCATACAGTATCATACTATATTACTGTAGTTTTATAGTAAGTTTTGAAATTGAGAGGTGTGAATCATGTACACCTTACTTTCTTTATTTCCTTCTTTTTTAAAGATTGTTTTTGTTATTTTTGGCCCCTGGTATTTCTACATGAAATTGGAAATTTTTGCTTGTCAGTTTTTGCACAAAAATTGCAGAAATGTCAATTAAAAAAAAGTCAGTTAGAATTTGGATAGAGATTGTGTTGGCTCTAGATCAATTGAGAGAGTATTTCCATGTTAACAAAATTAAGTCTTCTGATATATGAGCATGGGATGGCATTCCATCTATTAAGTCTTTTTTCTAATTTCTTTCAACAATGTTTTAAAGCTTTCATAGTATTAGTTTTGCACTTATTTTATTGAGTGTATTCCTGCATATTTTCTCCTTTTGATGCTATCATCAATAGGATTGTTTTCTTAACTTTGTTTTTGGATTGTTCATTGCTCATGTATAAAAACATAATTGATTTTTGTATATCAGTCTTGTGTCTTGCAATTTTGCTGAACTTGTTTACTAGTTTTAATAGTTTATTAGTAGATTCTTCAGGGTTTTCTATACACAAGATCATATCATCTGCAAATAGAGATAGTTTTATTTCTTCAAAGGTGGAATTCTTGCAGCCTAGTTCAGAGCATTTCTATTTCATTAGAAAGGACCTAAAAGGAACTTTATGGTTGCCTAGAAAAATATTAAAGCACTTATTCTGCAAAATTCATTGATCACAATTTCAAAGATTAGGCATTTGAAAAAGATTTGCATTTAAATCTGATATGGCTGAGAAATTCTATAAATAGATGCATTAGTTTGTTAAGGCTGCCATAATAAAATACCACAGACTGGGTGGCTCAAACTATGGAAATTTATTTTCTAACAGTTCTGGAGAAGTCCAAGATTAAGGTGTCATCAGGACTGGTTTCTTCTGAGGCCACCTTCTCACTGTGTCCTCACATGGCCTTTCCTCTGTGTGCGCACATCCCCGATAATCTCTCTGTGCATCCAAATTTCCTCTTCTTATAAGGACACTAGTCAGATTGGATTAGGGCTCACCCTAACTGCTTCATTTTAACTTAATCACCTCTTTAAAGGCCCTATCTCCAAATACAGTCACATGCTGAAGTATTGGGAGTTAGGGTTTCAACATAAGAATTTGGGGGTGAGGGGTACAATTTAGCCTGTAACAATAGCCTTCATAGTTTTCCTCTGAGAGATCTGATCTCTGGTTAGTATAATTAGTGAATTCAGAATTCGTTAAGTAACTCATTCACCATGACCACCAAATGACAGTGACCAGCAGCCAGAATTAAAAGTCACTGTCTACTGTCCCCAAGCTAAGGGATCCTTGTGTATGGTTCTACATGTTCCTGGAGCTCATTTTAGTTGGGGTCTACTCTAAAACCACAACATGGAAGGTCAATGACCAG
>NW_007731781.1:81647-92811 GCF_000696425.1 Galeopterus variegatus | reverse complement strand
CCTGGAGCTCATTTTAGTTGGGGTCTACTCTAAAACCACAACATGGAAGGTCAATGACCAGTCATCAGACTCAAACATGCACATAAACCTAGAATCTCTATTTACACTGCCTTCCTGGAGCTCATTTTAGTTGGGGTCTACTCTAAAACCACAACATGGAAGGTCAATGACCAGCCATCAGACTCAAACATGCACATAAACCTAGAATCTCTATTTACACTGCCTGTTTTAAAAACCAAAGCAGAAAGTAGTTCTAGATCCTCCTGTGTAAACAGCATGATGACACATTTGAGGGAAGAGTCCTACTATGAAGGGAAGCTTAAAGTTCTGAAATGCAAATATCTCACTCTAATTTTGCTCTCTTTCAAGCTAAGGGTCAGTTTGGGAAGCTCAAGATTTAACCACTTCTTGCTTTGTAATTCTTGTAACAGCCAAAAGCGAGATAACGGCTGATGTCAATCAGTTACTTCAGTAGGAACTGAACAGCGAGTTTCCCCTCCAGGTCATCCGAGCTGAGGAGTCATCCCATACCAGCTGATAGACTTATTTCCCTCTTGTTTTTGTTTTTGTTTTTTTTTCCTACCCAGTCTCTGCTCCCTTTTTCAGCATTTATTTTTAACTCTCTTGGCCTCCAAGTGTTTTTATTGACATTTGGCCACAGCCCTTTTAAGAAGCAGGCAGTTATAAATCACCCACAGGGAGATCAATAAAAGCCAGTTCAATCCACAGTTAAGACTGATTTGCCCGCAGATAACCAGGATCCTGCAGGCTCAGTATTTTGGCCCATGGGGGTGTCTGCAAGGAGGATGAAGATTAAGGGGGGCATTGCATTCTAAAGAGGGGGTGGACTGCCAGCTCCCAGAGGCTCAAGGAAGGGATGGACTTTGGCCTCCATCCATGCACTTTTCATCGGCCTCGGGGGAGAGCTCAGTGTTTCCATTTCATCCAGCTCAGAGTTTTCCATGTCAGTGGCATTTTCTTATCTTCTGCAGATCTGCTTCAGGGCTAAAGAATCTTCTTTAAGCCTCAAGAAAGGGTACTAGGAATGAAACACTGTATTTGCTGGGGAGGTCGTGGAGTATATTTCTGTAGCCCAGAAGTGTGGAAGAGGAAAGACTATCAAGCTGTCTGTTGTCAGGCTACTGCTTTTGGTCACCATAAGTTGGGGGAGGACATCCCTCTGGCTAGAACTCCTGGAAGTCAAAAGTCTGAAAGCCTTTGTACAGAAGCCAAAAGCATGACTGGCCCAAGGTCACAGAGTGGTTTCATAACCAGCTCACAAAGAAATGGTCTCACTGCTTTGAAATCCTAGTTCTTTCCCCAAAAAGAGCTTTGCTCAGGAAATGTGGATTCATGAGTAGTTGAAATGCAACAAGATGTAAATCTGCAGAGAAAAAAATATCAATCAATTCATTTATTAAAAATAGGTACACCACATCGCCCACTCTAAGGACCATGGGGATCATCAGACCATTTGGACCATCTGTTTATACCCTATTGAATAATGGAGGTACACTAACCTCAAAAAGACAGTTTCCTAGAAAGGGTTTTTTCTCCCCTCTCCATCAGGGAAAATATTCCAGTTTCAAGGCCCAGGATGCTGGGGTTGGGGGTGGGAAGTAGTGAGACTGTGGTGCACTGGGGCCAGCGCCTCCCCTGCCCCAGGCGGGAGAGTCAGGCTCAGAACCAGGGCTGCAGAGCCCCTCAGATGCCACAAATGCCTCATTTTAATTCCCAGGTGTCCCTGGTTTTCCCAAGTTGTGTATCTCTATTACCCCAACCCTGGTTCTCCAGGAAGTCTTGCCCCATCTTCTCTTGGGGAGTTTCAGGAGATTTGTGCATTTAAACTGGGTTAAAGAATTATTCACCTCAGTTCAACATTTGCCAAGCCCTAATTATATTTCAAGTGTTGGGGATATAAAGTAAGAAAGACTGGGTTTTGAAGTATGAATAGGAGTCTTCCATGAAGACCCTTGAGTTGCTGCCAGCCAAATGGGAGAGACCAACCTAAAAACAAATAATTGCAATTATGTTAGAGCAGGGTTGTCAGACATTTCTGAAAAAAGTAAATATTTTAGCTCTGTGGGTCAGACAGTGTCTTGCTCAACTACTCAACTGCCGTTTATAGCATGAAAACAGCCTCAGGCAATACATAAATGAGTGGTTGTGGCTGTATTCCAATAAAACCTTATTTACAAAAACAGTCAGTGGGTCAGATTTGGCCCACAGGCCATAGTGTGTGGAACTCTGTGTTAGAGGAATGTCATCATAATATAAGAAAAACAACAACAACAACAATAATAATAATAAAAGCTACCACTCCAATAGTTACTTTGTGCTAGACCCTATACTATGCACTGTATGTATAATTTACATATATTTTCATATTTATTTTTTATAACAATTTGTGAGGACATTAAGATTTAAGAGCCAAAGTCACAGAGCTAGGGAGTGGCAAATACTAGGCTAAACTCTGTGTTCCCAACTAAGCAGTTTAAAATGCTAAAAGGAATGGGGCAGAAGAGCTAATCTGGTGAGGATCATGAGGTGGCTCTGAAGGGTGAGTCTTCCATGGAGACAGATGGAGGGGATGGTCTTCTAGGCACGAGAGGCACTAAGGTTCGAAAGCACATGGAATAGTCTGGAAACTGGGTCATTATATGAGGCTGGGGTGCGGGATACCTTGGTGCTAGTGGCTGGAGAATAAACAGGAGAGGTTGACAAGCTTGGAGCAGAGTTTTGCTTGCACGCCAATGAACCTGAACTTTTCATCTGTTGCTGCATCAGATGCCCCTCTGCATCAGAGGGGGTGTTGGTCGTACAAATGCCTGGGCTCCATTCCCAGATATTCTGATTCAGTAGATCTGGGTAGGGCCCAGGAATCTGAATTTTATCAAGCATCTCAGATGAGCCTTGTAGGCAGCCAGATTTGGGAGTCAGTACATGGAAAGCCACTGAAATATTTAAACCAAGGAAGAAATATGACCACAGTTACGTTTGGAGAGGCAACTTGAACTGTGTAGAAGATGGATTACTTCATCAGGGGAACCATCCCTCCCAGGGATCCATTTTCTGGTTAGTTCTCAGCTTCTCTCATCTGGAAATGCAGAACAAACAGGGAAGAGGACACAGGATGGCCGGACTTTGATAAGGAGGGAATTAGGGGGTAACTGAGGTGGCAAGAAGGTACCAGGGAAGCACTGGGTGGAGGCCAGACATCACCTGTGCTTCCCCCTTCCTCCTGCCCTGGGGCTCCTGTACCACCTGGGCCTTCCAGTTCTGACTCCAGGCTGGGCAGAATGGAGCTGCTCCCCAAGCCTGCCCAGCCTCAAAGCCTGCCAGCCATTCCCCAGTCAGTCCTAAAGGCCTTTGCTTTCCCCAAATTCTGCCAACCCTAGAGGAGGGCCCTGTGCAGGGGCTCCAGAAGGAGGACCAGAGGAAAGAGCTTCAGAGGAAAGGCCAGGACAACAATGTCCCAGGCCTTTGGGGCTTCTAGGATCTGGGGTGACCCCAAATTAGGTGTTTTTTTTAAAATAGAACTTCTGTTCTATAAACTTACTTTGTCATATTACAAATATCTACATTCCTCCAAATTCTATCATATCATTAATGAAAAAAATATTTCACAATTAGGAAACATCAACTGTGGGCACAGGAAAAAGGGGAGGCTGGGCTGGTGTAAGTAGCCCGAGGCCACCCTTGGAAAATGTTCGTCGAGATATAGGTGCTCCCAGGCCTGTCCACTCAGGCATTTGGTGTTGCTGCTGAGCTGATCCAAGATAACCTTGCCAACCGCCAGTGATTTCCCAGTGCCTGTGTTCCTTGTGGCTCGATACCAGGCTTGAAAGGGAGACTGCTCACCTGCCTGCCCACTCACAACCCAGGACAGCCCCTGCAGAACCTGCTGAGGCATCTCCCACCATGCCGTGACCTTAACCGGCTCTCGGACCTCTCTTAACTCAGACTTTTATAAAGACAAGAAAAAGCTCCATGAGAATGACTCAGCTTTACCCTGGAATCGACTCTATCCTGTTTACCAAACAATTAACTTAAGTAGAGATATTACACATATAACAAACTGTAGTTTAACAGACAGCACATATGTAAATCCGATTGTCGAGGACAATACCTTCTTCGTGGGGGATTGGTGAAGGCTTAGCCAGAAAAACCTCTTCCGATCCTGTGTAAATGTTGCTTTTTGGGGTAGTGGTTTTCATTGGAGTTGTTAATGCTGCTTCTGCTGCTATTTGGTTGTGTATTACCCTACAAGTCTCGTCCTGATATATTGAACAGAGCCCTGGGCTTGTTCTTGAGACTAGCCTGAACTCAAACCCTGCTTACAGTACTTAGTAATCATGACGCCTGTAGCAAATTACTTAGCCTTTCTGAGCTTTCGCTTTCTTACCTGTAAAATGGAAATAATAAGGATTGGCTAAAGAAAAGGATGCAAAGAGTCAGGTAGAGCACCTGGTGCAATCAATATCAGTTCTGTCCAGCTGATGTCACAGAATCACTGCCAGCCCTCCCCACCTCTCCACATTGGAAAAATAACTCCCCCAGACAGAAATTCTCTATGGTTACTTCCTATCTCGTGTCATTAAGCAGCCACTGCACATTCCATTTAAGTGGAGGTACACTGAAATATATGTGCCTCCAGCTACTAAAGTTTGCTGTGGAAAAGTCCTTCCCAGCCTCCTTCCTCCACCCTCCCTGCCCCCACCCACCCTTCCACACCACTGTTTACCATAGTCCGTGCTTAACCTGTATCTAAAGACTCAAGTCTTGCAGCTGTTTGCACAGATCTGGCTAACCAAGGGGACTGCTCAGTTTTACTTCAACATGTGGTATCTTGTGGATATAGCCTCTGTCCTGCAATTCAGCTCAGAGTCCACTGGTGGAAAAAAAGACCCCGGCCAAGATTCACAGCTGCTCCCATCCTGCCACTGTCCTCAGTGGGCAAGGTGTGAGCGTCCTTCTTGTCCTGCACACTGCAGTCCTCACCCCAAACTCTGGGGCTGAGGTCCTGAGCAGAGGGCTGCAAGCCTGTTCACACAGCCCATCATTACCCAGGCTTGGGGTTTGCCCTTCTGGGGAGGGTTGGGATTCTGAGCCCATCTGCCTCTGAGCTGGAGTGGCCACCATCAGGAGGCAATGATGTTTGAAAATCATTTGAAGGTTGAAATTCTATTCAACAAAATATGTCTTTATGCCCACCAGGCGATCTTTTAGGCAGGAACATGGAGGTTGATCAAACTTAGTCCCTCCTCTGGAGCCTAAGAATTTATGTATATGTGTGCAGCAGAGGGCAAGGGAATGTTCAGTGGTTTGGGCTGGGGTTTCTGGCAGGATGCTGAGCCCATCAGTGGAGGCAAGGAATCAGAGGGACAGGGTGATACATTTAGTTAGGGAATAACTGAGGGCAAGCTCATTGGCTCTAGATCAGAGTTTTCCAGTTCAAATTCTCAGGTAAGCAGCAGAGCAGACAGGTGAGAGAAGACTTTGGTGCTAAGAAAGACCCTGTGCAGCCACCTTTACAAAGGCTAGGCTGTCTGTAGCAGTTGGCACTCTATTGCAAGTGCCAAAAAGCCAACACAAACCACCTTAAGTGAAAAAGGGGTATTCATTTGTTCTCAAAACAGAAAAGGCCAGGGATATCAGGCACAGCTTGATCAGAGCCTTGGAAACTAGCCTCAGGACCTGGTTTCTTTCCGGCTCTTAGCTGTGTTCCTTTCACATTGATTCCATCCTTAGACAAGTTCTTCACCACCACCACAGATGAATTCTGTTTGCACCCTCCAAAATTCAAGATTTGCAGTTCAGAGTGAGGATCTCTTTCCCAGGATGCCCAGAAAAGTCTTATTGTGTGTCATTGGCTCTGGTCAGGTCACACGCTCATCTTCCAGCCAATCACTGTGACCAGGGGGATGTGACGCAAAAATGTCCAAAGGCTGCCTTCAGCCCTGGGGTTGCCAGCTAGGTCCCTGACGTCCCATTCTATGACTGCTCTCAATAGGCAGCATGGACTCTGAACCCATGGGGCAGAAAGTGGAGCACAGGCTGGCAACTTAGCCCAACCTGTACTGGAGAGATGGGGAGACTGAAGCCTGAGTGGTGAAGGAACTCATTCCCACACAGGCGGGTAGCTTCAGTCTGCTCGTCACTCCCCAGAAGGCCTTGTTCCTGAATCCCTGTCCCAGTTCTTCCTTGGGCCTCCCATAGCACGTATTAGTTTCTGCCTTGCAGCCCAGCCCCAGGTATTCAAAAGGATGGACCCACCAGGTATTGAGTAATTGCTCTGGACCTGTGCCACATTCCCACAGCTGGGGTACGAAAGAAAGCTCTCTGCCCTCAGGCTTGGCAGATGAGATTACTGTACAGGAAACAGAAACCACTGCATGGCAGGCTGTGGCAGCCACACAGTGCTATCATAATCCAGAGAATACACAGCATCCAAGAGAGGTCAGTCTTCCTGGAGGAGGCACCCCAGAGCCCTAGTGCTTAGCAAAGCATCTCACACATAGGAAGCATTCAACAAGCATTTCTTGAATGAATGGATGATTTAGGCAGGCACCTTGGAGGCCATCTTCTCCTTCTGACCTTCCCAGACCAGTTCATACATACAGACACTGATGGTCTCCTCTCAGAACAAAACTAAGAGGGGTGGGGGAGAAGAAGTAGAAATAGGAAGAAGGAACTGGCAAAGAACGGCACACTGGGAACTGGATGTCAGTTTTCTTTCTTTATATTATTTTATTTTATTTTATTTTTGGTCGGGAGTGTTGCTAAGTCAAGGAAGAGGTTTTATTTATTTATTTATTTTTTTGAACAAAGTTTTTAAGGAACCCAAGGCAATACGGTGCTGCTTCTGGCTTTCTAGACAAGCTGCTCCTCGGGGTCTGGATGGCCCTTGACAGGTCATATGTCCTAGACAACACACCAGCTTGTCTTTCTCCATCCTTGTCCCCATCCTAAAGGAATAGGCTTCTTCAGGTACAGAGGCCACAAGATCCAAGGAAGAGGTTGTTGGCTCAGATCCAGCCACACGTGTTGGTTTCTGGTAGAGTCTATATGTGCAGTGTGGGTAGGACTGGCTCTTGCTAGGGTCCCATCAAGGCCCATTAGGCTGGTGCCATGCCTTTGGCCTTTGCCCGAAATTAAGGGACAATGGTTCCCAGCTGCCTGCCTCACAGGAATGGGCAACTCCAGGTGCCACTGGATTGCCAGGACCCCCTAAAATCAGAGTCTGTCCCTTTGCCAGAGCTGGAGTTGGGCCTGAGTTTGGGTTCTGAGGTTATGACCACCTTGCAAACCTTCATATCTCTGCTGTCAGGAAGGAGATGGTTCCAGGAGTGCTGTGGCAATAGACACCAGGGTGCTGTTTCATTGAATAGGCAGCACCAGCTATTTGGGGAATGCTTTGCCCAGTGGGGCTTCTCTGTGGCCTCCTGTTGGGTTTAGGTTAAAGCTGGAAGTTCCATTGATAACTTAATCCTACAAATCATTTTGCAAAGGACTCCTGATTGGTAGAACAGAGGCCTGAAGGTGTCAGAGGAAGAAGCCCTGCCCTTTGTGAGGTTTCAGTTGGTAGAATCTTATGGGGAAACCTGCACATCTGTGTGGCAGGGAAAATGGGAAACCTAGTAACATCACTGAGGGAAAAACTCAGCTGTTAACCTGGGGAAGCTCAATGGTAACCAGGGTGGGCAAGGCCACCCACCTGCATATACAGCAGCTCAGATGATGCATGTTCACGTCTCTCCAGTAAGAAGAAAACAGGGAGCCAAGTCTTCTCTGCTTCTCATGTGAGGAACTCCAAGGCCATGATGGGGCCACCAGTGAACCTGGCCCTGCAGGGGTCACTTGGCTTTCAAGTCTTTCTCAAAAACCAGAGTTTGTATTCTTAATCTCTCTGTTTTGTAGAGTATGTGACATAGTTTATTTCATTCATTCATTCACTTATTCATACACTCATTCATCTGTTCAAGAAACCCTCAGAGGTGAATGACATGCTGGCCCTGACTTCAAGGAGCCCACCACCTAGAACATGGTTATTAAATGAAGTGTGGTTGAGAAGCGGGGAGAGGTGTTGGGAGGGACGAGTGTGCCTTGGCAAGGGGAGCCTCATCACAGTTAATTGAAGGACAACTCACACTTTGCACCACCCTGGAAATTTATGCCTCTGTTAATGGACAGAAATTTGTCATATACCTTAGAGGGGGACTAGGTAGCAAAAAGTTTGAGAACTGCTGGTCCAGTAAATAAATGGTTACAAAACAAAGCAATAGAGCCATAAGGGAAGGGAGAACAAGAGACTGGGGAGCCCAGAAGAGGGACACCAGAAGGGAAGTCAGGGCAGGCTTCCTGGGGGAAGTGATATTGGGACTGAGTATTAAAGGATTCATGAGAGTTGGCCAGGGACATGCAGACAGGAAATTCCACAGAAAGGCTCAGAGCCTCATCTAGCACATGCTGAAAAGAATACCATTGAAGCCTGTGTAATCCACAATCATCAGAGATGAACTGTTCATTTTAAGTAATTTTCAGGACACCAAAGAGACTATCTTCCCCTCCCCCTTTAACAATTTCATTATTTAGTAGGCAAGTAAGTCATGTCATTGTAGAAAAATGAAAACATATAGATAAAAATATTTAAAATATGTTAAATGGAGTTTATTCATAACTCCACTTGAAGAAAACCATTTTTAACATTTGGGTTTGGCGTTCTGGTCTTCCCTTTCCCCTCACCCTCATAGATAAAAATAGCTGTATATCTATCTACATATATTTCACATGCAATGTATATACATAAAAATATATATGATTTCTAAATGAAAGTAGAATCATGCCAATTGTTTTTTTCCCTAGTCAATATATTGTGCACAAAAACAACTATATCTAAATCATCAAACCTTTATACATTTTAACTATATCTGGATGAAATGTCCTAAAATGGAGCTTATTCTCTGGTCTTTTCCAAGCAGCCGGCATCGGAGCTTCGCTTCATTCATGCCTATCAGTTTTGTGCTGGGCCATAAACCAGGGAAGAGCTTAGTATGAAATGTCCTAAAATGGAGCTTATTCTCTGGTCTTTTCCAAGCAGCCGGCATCGGAGCTTTGCTTCATTCATGCCTATCAGTTTTGTGCTGGGCCATAAACCAGGGAAGAGCTTAGCGGCCAGGAAAGTGTAGAGGAGGAAGCCCCCCTGGGCTGAACAGGGCAAGTCTGTGCTAAGCTGAGCGCTGACGTCTGCTCTTCAGTGTTGCTGCTTTCTTGCTTGCAGCCAGTTGTCCCTTCTTGCTACTTTTCATCTGCTGTGAGCTGGAAAATCAGAAAACCTTTCCAGAATGCATGGAAGGAAGAGGGCTTAGGTTATAACTGAAGCCCTCTGTTGCGTGAAGCACGCGTGACTCAAGTTATCAATATTCTCTTTCTCGAAGGTGAGTAAAGGAATACATCTTAAGTACCTACTATGTGCTGGATACTTTTTTTTTTTTTTTTTTGTCTTTTTTCTTTTTTCCGTGTCCGGCAACGGGATCGCAACCCTCAGTGTTGCCCCCGGACCGGACCGGGGACCGGCAATGGGATTGCAAACCTCGGCGTTGCTCCCGCGCCTCACTCAGCCAGTGAGCGGGAACCGGTCAGTATGTGGGATCCGAACCCTCGGGCGGGAGCGCTGCCGCGCTTCCCAAGCGGCGCACTATCCAGTGCGCCACCGGGCCGGCCCTATGTGCTGGATACTTTACACACTTTACCTTATTTAAATCTCATAACTATTTTTTGAGAAAAGTAAGTATCTTAACCCTGTTTTACAAATGGCAGATTGAGCCCAGCGAAGTTCGTTGCTTTGTCAAGAGCTGGGATGGAACCCAGACAATTCACTCCCAAATTCCTGCTGTTCTCATGGTACCACACCTCACGTTTGTTGTCAATCCTGGGCTGGGATTGGATGGGTGACATTTCCAGAGGCATACCCATTGGAGGCTTCTGCATGGAGCAGGGCTTGGCTTCCCATGAAGGTGGACCCAGGCAAAGGATGTGTCCTGGGGCACCTCCACAAGGGCCCAGACAGCAAGGAAAGACCCACAGGATCACAGACCACCATGAGGAATCATCAATCTTTAGGGAGGCCCAGTCTCTGTTTGGCCACCGGCCTTCCCAGATACTGCTTGTAGTTGGCACTGCTTATTAGACTTGGTTTGAATAAGATGAATTAGCAAATAAGACCCAGAGGAACACTTTTCAAGGTATCGACCAGAGGTGGCCACTGGTGGCTGCAGAATTAATCTACCCAGAGATGTGCTTGTTTGGCCTTCATGGTGTTTCTCTAAATTTTTGAATTAGCTTTAACATTTAAAAACCGGGTTATTTTATATCTGATACCTGGGATTTTGGCTTTTCTTGGAAAATTGTGAGGTCTAGCCATCCAAGGGTGGTATTTCCTCACAACCCCAAAACTGAAGAGTACCTGCCCAGGTTAAATGGCACCTGTACTCTCTGGTCCACCATAGTCCCCATCGCTCCATGGTGGCTCTACCATTCATGTTCCCTGCTGGCTCCTGAAAGACTTGAGCTTGCTACCTCTGCATGAATCCCATTTTTACAGAAGCTGGTTGCCAATTAAAGCAAAGACTGCTTTTCTGTTTATTAGAGATATGGTGTCATTAGTGAACTAATTCAAGGAATATTTAGTGAGCAACTATTCTGTTTGACCCTGTACAAGATGTGACTCATAAAAATATAAATGCTTATCAAAATATTTATTAAAATATGAATATGACATAGTCCTTGTTCTCAAGGTATCCAAATTCTGGTTGAGTTGAGGTCTGTACAGTGTGCTCCAGGAGAATAGTATAGTAGGCTGAGTACTCCCCTTCCCAAGATATTTACAGCCCAATCCTGGAACCTCTGAACATGTTACCTTAAGTGGCAAAAGGGCTTTTACAGATATGATTAAATTGAAGATACTTACATGGGGAGATTAGCGTGGATTATCTGGGTGGGACTTTCACGAGAGTCCTTATTAGCAGGAGACAGGATAATCAAAGTCAGAGAAGAAGGAATGTGAAGGTGGAAGCAGTGATCATGGGAGAAAAGATGCTACGTGCTTTGAAGCTGGAATAAGGGGTCACCAGCCAAGGAATGCAGGCAGCCTCTAGAAGCTGTA